>NC_044498.1:7732564-7767564 GCF_902362185.1 Chanos chanos
TTTAACAGCCTACTTACTTTTTTTTTTTTCCTCTCAGATATTCTGAAGATTTAATCATTAAATCTTGGTTGGTTTAAAAACATCACCAGCTATGTTTAACTTTATCCAGCTTTAATGAATATTAATGACCAATGATATAACTAAGAGACAAAACCACCCAAGACCACAAATGAAACGGCCACTCCACATCAGACGAGACCTCTCGGAACAGATCGGCTAGCCCTTATTAGATTTTCTGAGGTTAGTTTCATACCAGTGTTACCCGCAATAATTCTGGGAAGTTTGCACCTCAACCTTTGCGGACGAGATAAAAGTGAAGAAATTAAATATTAATGGAAAGCGAGCTGGCCGTTATATCCAGCGGCATTAATCTCCATGCTCTCCTGTAGGGAGCGAGGCTGAGTCTCCTATTAGGGTCTGGGTGAGGTCTCTCACCTTTGCCTTCATTTCGAGTTCTGGAAAAAAAAAAAATTTAGCTGTGGCCTAAACTGTCGCTGAACTGTTTTTTTTTTTTGTTTTTTTTTTTAAGCAAACAGTGCTTTGTGAAAAGGGGTTGCATTGGAGGAAAGGGAGAGGGAGAAAGAGAGAGAGAGAGAGAGAGAGAGTGGGAGGAGAGACTCTAGGCAAGCGGTGTTCTTATGTTTCCAGCCGACGTCTTCTCTGTGTTTACCCTCACGGCATTTCTCCCAAGGGCAACCAGGATGAAGCATCTGACAGCTTCTTCATCTGACCCCATGACCCTCATAAGTGTCAGAGAATCCCATGGCTCCAAAACACACACATACACATACAGATACACACACACACACACACACACACACACACACACACACACACACACACACACACACGTACAGATTCTGTCATCATTTCCCCCCCAGGCTCTGTACTGTGACACACACAAGTCAGTGTCTACATTACATCTAATGAGGACACCAGGTGCAATGCATGTGCTGAGAGTCTTTGTGGCACAGGGAGGGCAGTCGTCAGGGCTTCTGTACTGTCTCTCTCTCATCCTCCATATGGATTTCCCTCAGGAACAGCACAATCACCTGCCAAGGACAAACAAGCGTTCCCACAGCTGTGCTAAATGTCATCTGAACACACAGCTGACACAGAACTGAGTTCACGAAAGCTAATCCAAACATTTTAAGAATCGGGTATCACAACGCGTCAAGTGCACTCACTCTGTGGTAAAACAGATAGTAGTCAAATACCACAAAGACTCTTCACTCCTAAATTTAACAAAAAAGAGGTGACAGAGTACAATTTTGTACATCGACACAAGGTTTTTGTTGAATGCTCATCATGTAGGCTACAAAGACATTCAGTTTATGAATATAGGAGACGTGTTAAACTGCTTTTTTTTTTTGAGTAAGAAAGCTCTCTGCTGGAAACTGTACATATCAGACTAAGATGTTCAGGACTACATTCTTGACTATGCCCCACAGGTTACTTATTCTGAATCAGTGCATTCGGAAGCTTATCAGCAGATACTGGAAACAGCTTCATAAGGCCAGCTTGCAGGAGCTGGAAAGAGCCGTGGTATCATCTACATCTTCTCATTTCTACATTAAATAAAACTATGCCTTTTTTTTTTTTTTTTTCAAATCGTCCCTTTTTTTATCTGAAGTGCGACAGAGAGGTTTATTGGACAAATTTCTTGTCTTCAGCCTACATTCACTTAACAGTTAAGATGTAAAATTGCGCGCTGCAATGTCGCAATCAGACACGATTCTGATGAGTGCTCAATCATTTCGTTGTGTCTTGATTTCCTGAGCAGACGTTCATTATGCCATTAAAGACAACTTTCAATTTATTCAAGCATCCCTTTTTCCCCTTTGTGCTGAACATGGCGAACAGAATACTCATTGAACGAACAATAGTCTTCTTCATAACCTAATGCAAGCCTGAGATAAATATAGACCAACAGCTGTGAGAGAAAAGAATGGCAAGCTATGTCGACAGGCTGGACTCTCATGCTAGGTTACCATGACGCTAAACTGGTGGGTGCGCTATGACTGATTGCCTCAACACGCGTCAAGGTGTTGTGTCAATAAACTATGTTCTGCTCCATCCATCATCTAACAGAAACATGTGCAAAAAGTTTTTTTTTTGTTTTTTTTTTTTGAGTCTGCTGTGACTTGCCTTTTACATGAGGTTTTGCATGGACAACAGCCACCGCACCTACACCCCCAACTGTGTGTTTTGCATCTTCTCCTCTGCTGTGCTTGTCGCCCTCGGGATAATCTGTGGAAAAAGGCAATATTTTACAGTAAACAACCAGTTCATCCATGAAGAAAATGCATATGTATATATGTTGGTGTTTGGAAATCTATTTCTGTCTCTTTGTGACATTTTTCTGCCATTGCATGTTGATGCATTAGCTGAATAGCACGTTGGAATGAAATTTCAGTGTTTATTTTGGAAATGTCAACGGAAGTTCAGTTAGGAGATGAAATAACAAGGATAAATTCACCTGTATAATATGTTCTGTGCCCCAGTGTCCTCTGAAAAGCAATTTCTGCCCTTGTCTTCTAAGTTGTATAAGGGATAAGTTGTTAATCTTATTTTAGGTGAGAAGCATATCCCTACTATCTTCAGTGGACTGTGTGATGGTAACTTTTTTTTTTTTTTCTTTTCTTTTCTTTTATTGCTCTGTCTTTAAATGTGCATTTCCAAATGTCAGAGGATTTGAAGAATTGCAGCAATGTCCAGGAATATTAAATGAGAACGACTTGTACTGAAAACAAGCCTTCTACACACGTCTCCAAAAGCATGACACAACCCTTTACTGTTGGATAAAAACAGGATCCATTCTCCTCCAAGGAAGAGATTACAGCGAGAGAATCTTCCAAACATTCCTCCCCTAGGACCATGAACAGAATCTATTCTTCTCAACGAAAAGGAAAGCACAGTGCCCAGAGCTCTGATCATAAATCCATTTTCTAGGGTACCATTTCATTTTTGTTTCTTTTTTCTTTTATTCTCTCTCTCTCTCTCTCTCTCTCTCTCTCTCTCTCTCTCTCTCTCTCTCTCTCCATTCTGTGTAGGCGCGTAGCTTCAATCGTCTTGGTCTGAATGACATTATATGGCTGTGCCAAAAATGGTTCTATTTGTATGCTATCATGCACGGAAGAAGTGCACAGACTCACATTCAAATGGATCACTGACATGTATTTTCATATCTACAGCCAATTCGCAGTACATTTCTACATAAGTGATGACAGATTAATCTAACATCACACATACCCCAACGCAGTATATGTAGACAGTAGTGTTAGAATATGAGCTTGTTTTGTCCCTACACGATTTTCAAAAAAATCAGTAGGATGGCTCAGGATGGTCATAAGTCATATGAAGAGGATTGGAAGCTTGAAGGGGAAAAAATAAGTAAAAGGAATAATAAATGCTTGAAGGGGAAAAAAAAAAAAAAAAAAACAGATCTTCGACAGAGAATACTGTATATTCACATGTATTTCATTTTTAATTGAATTGCATTCTGGGAATTGTAGTAACACCGTGTTAATTAATGTATAAAGCTGAAAGGACAGAAAAAAAGAGAGAAAAATACTTGTCTGATATGCATATGTCATGAGTATGTACTAAAAGAGCTGGCCAACGCTGCTTAAGGGAGAAGTTGCAGTTTCACGTGCATTTGCCGGGGGAGCTGGTGGAGTTGTGTGGTTCCATGAAAGAGAAGCTGTTATTTAATGCATATATGCTGGAGTAGCTTGCAGACACTGTGTGAAGAAAAGGCTACTATACCCCAGAGGCCTAATCGATGCTGGTGCCAATGACCTCGTGAGCAGGGGGAGTCTCATTGCACTGCGACTAATGCGAAGGCTGTCTGCCAGCCATAAATCACCAAGGCAGCCTAAACCATGTGCGCAATCTGTTTATATCCATAATTATAAGCTATCATATGTGGGAAGATGGAGGGGGGAGGGGTGGGGAAGTGGGATTCTTCCACAGTTCAGCACATCTGTACAGTGAACACAAACAAACACATGCACACGCACACGCACACGCAAACGCACACGCACACACACACACACACACATATGCAGGCATCTCCAAGCTATTATTTATCTCCTTGTGTGTGGCCAGTTCTGTGTGTGTGTGTGTGTGTGCGTGTGTGTGCTTGCACAGTTATCCTTGTGAGGACCAGTTTGAGTTTTAGACCTTGGGAATGAGGGCATTTTGGGAAAGTGAGGACATTTTGGCTGGTTCTCACTTCTTCAAACAGCAGTTTGAGGGTTAAGTCTTGGTTTTAAGGTTTAAGGTTAGGATAAGGATTGGGGTTAGGCATTTAGTTGTGACGGTTGAGGTTAGGGTGAGGGGCTAGGGAGTGCATTATGTCAGTGAGTGTCCTCACAAAGATAGAAGTACAAGTGTGTGTGTGTGTGTGTGTGTGTGTGTGTGTGTGTGTGTGTGTGTGTCTGTGTCTGTGTCGGTGCGTGTGTGTGTGTTTCTGCCTGTTTCTGTGTGGCTCTTTGCCTGGATGGGTGCACATTTGAACAAAGTGTTACAACTTCTGAAGATACCCTTGGTTGAAATAAATGATATGGGTTATAGTTTTAGGCTGAACTTTAGATTCCCAAAACATTTTTAAAAGGACTCCCAAATATTTTTTTCTCCACATATCAATCAACCTTTTTGGTAAAAGGACATCAAACACATTCTCTTTTCCAATCTGTTAAACCACTCCAAACAAAGGTTGGTTAAACTCAAACGCAAATTTTCACAGAAGTCACTAACTGAGGTTATGTACTAAGACGTCATTTCCCGAACATGTCTAACATGAGAACCTAGAAAAAAAAACATACTAAACAATACCAAACATTTCCATAACTTTTTTTTTTTTATCATTTGTGGAGCAGCCTTTTGTCCATCAATAGCTTTGTCAGTCAAATTCTGCTTTTGTCTCAGTCAGTGCCTTTTGTGCCATAGTAACGGAGTTTGTCTGAAAATCAATGCCTCAGTTTCTCAAATCACTGCCCTCATTCTCTTTGTCTTTGAAGCACTCCTGAATTGGCTGGCATACAATAGAACAGAACATTCATTTGTGTTCATCTTTATATTGCACCAGCCAAAATGATCAGCCTCTGGTGAGCATGAGATTCAGACTGTGACAGGACATGAATGACAATCTAGTCTAAACCATGTAAAATTATGTTAGTTTATAGTCACATTTCTTTTCTTTTCTTTTCTTTTCTTTTCTTTTCTTTCTTTCCTGCTTTCGGAAGCCTCTCTCTGAAAGAAACTCTTGAGAAAAGATGCATAATATAATATGAAGGACAAACAGCCAGGCCAGGATTTGCACGTATGTTATCAACATACACCATTTCTCTGTCATCTAGACAACTGCTAATGTTGCTTAGAATCAGTTAACTGGTATAAAATAGAACACAATTTCCAGGTGTTTTTTTTTTTAAAGTAGAGGCAACAGTGCTAAGACTCTGCCAGAAAAAAATAGAGTCATATTAATAGTCCTTTTAAGAGAAGCGTACACAACACTTTCCATTAGACACAGCTAATTAATTAGTCCCACAGTAGACCTTTCCCAGATTATAACGGGAGCTGATATGTTAATTACTGGTAGGGATGACAAATAAATAGGCATATAAACTGCACAAGTGATAGAAATCAAATGAGTGAGGCTGAGGTAATTAGAGGGATCTAACATTAACAGATAAGTGAATAATTTGAGGTTATCAGGGCATAAAAAAAAAGACAAAAAATTCAAATAAGGAGGGTTGGAATAACTTTGGAAATGTTTTATGAGAAACTAATTTGATCAGGTCACTTTATAAATAATCAATCATGTGACAGTGCTTGTTTATGTTTCAAAAAGTTTGGAATTTGATCTCAATGAGAATTCATTTGCAATTCATCTCAAAGCTTTCATACAAACCTTTTTGCCAAGAGAAATACCTCCCTGCTTTCTGATATGAGAGTGCTTTCATTGTGAAATGGGCTAAGAGTCCAAGAAGGATTAAATCTGACCCAAAGAAAACACATTGGCTCAACACATTATTATTCATATATATTCAAACATTTAATAAGTCAAACATATGCAAAGATATTAGCAATACATGAATATACAGTCTGTACTCACACAGCTAAATATTTTCAAAACATTCAAAGTCTCAATATTCCTCAATATTCTCAACACACAATATGTTAGCAGTACACTGGAATACTGAGGACTACTTTGCTAAGATTATTATATTGATTCTGGTGTACTAAATTGTATCATAATCATATCAAAAGTATTTTCATCATGGTTTCGTATTAAATCTGGTTGAGGAAACTAGATGGAGAGAGACATCTATTCTTACTCGTCTGATGAAGTGTCACACTTGCCATACTTATGTGTTGTACACTGTACAATACTGCACTGTACTGAGTTTGTAGGAGTACTTTTATTGGCTTAGCTCATATAATTCTGTTCTGTTTCATGAGTGGCCTTTGGGAGGAGGGGAAGAAAGTACCCTTTTGGTTTGGACAGTGCTTTGCACAATGCTTTGGACAATGAAAGCACACAGAAATAATAGTTTGTCCTTTGAAAACGGTGTTGTTAGCAAAATTTGGTAGTGTAGAAGAAAAGCACAATGGATTATTGTCCTTGTGCTCAAAATGATGCCATGTTAATTGTCAATCATAGTAAGATGAACGGTACTATCACAGCATCCCCATTGAAATGTCAGTTCAATGTTACTGCAGGGAAGAAGAAAAAAGAATACCTAGCAAATTTACTAATCATACGATGTCATTTATATTCTTTTGGGCTTGTCATGGTTCAGCTCTCAGTGTAAGTGATGATTACTGCGTCGTGAATGATCCGAAACTCTTGTCACTCCATCTCAGAACATGTCAATGTCCAATCAAACAGTCTAGAAAGGAGAGAGAGAGAGAGAGAGAGAGAGAGAGATTGTGCTGTCCAGCTCACTGGACATATCAAACAGACCGCAATCTTGAGAAATATTCTCTTTTCTTCCTCTATGCAAGCACCAATTTTTCTCATTGTCAGGTGCTTCACCGTGAGTTGTGGTGCGACCTGGGCGAGTTGGGCAGCACAACACGTCCATGATACGGCCTGAGTGTGGGGAGAAGGACTGTGAAAAATGACGAGAGATCCGGCGGGTTTCACGGCAACCCACTGTGAATCAGACTGCAGCTCCAGCCAGAGTGCTGACAAATACCCAGAGCAAGGAGGCGTATGTGGCTACAGCCAGAGGTAGCTAGAGAAACAGAGAGAGAGAGAGAGAGAGAGAAACAGAGAGAGAGAGAGAGAAACAGAGAGAGAGAGAGAGAGAGAGAGAGAGAGAGAGAGAGAGAAATTATGCTGAGCAGAAAAGGGCAGCGTGATGGGGAGATAAAGATTAAAAAAAAAAAAAGGACAGAGAGAAAAAGGCAGAGACTTGGCCCGGCTCCTCTCGTTCGGCCCTTTTCCTTCACCCGAGGAGAAAACCTTTCCTCCCCTATGTTCATACACACAGACATGACTGATAATTCATCCCCCATATCAATCTTGCAATGCTTGGCAATGAACTGTTAAGGTAAAAAATGTAACACAATTCTGCTCAGGGATATAGACATGACAGGGCAGGTGTCCGTGGGGCTGTAAACATTCAGTTACGCACACGCAAGAACATTACACATTTTGGGATTAAGGAATGGATGGTTACTCTGTCAAATTTCTTCCACTGACTGGAATACCTATTGTGTAAGGTGAAAACAAAGATACACAAAATATATAAATAAATCTTGTGATGGGACTCTGCTGTTTGATTAATTTCCCGCCCCCCCATCCAATGGACTCATCTGCTTGGAACGATGGAGGGAAGAAAAAAAAGGGGGAAAAAAAAGAAAAAGGCCGCGGGGATTAGCGCCTCTTATTAAACAGCTGAGTGTTCCCTCCGCACTCGCAGGTGTTAACGTGGGTTTGAAAAAACATACCTGTGGTTAAGCATCGAAATCAGAACGCGGGCGTCTTATTGCGAGGTATCACAGCACCATTAAAGTCAAGGCTAAAAGTACATTTCTTTATCACAATTCAATTTTCCTCTGAGCGGGAGAGAGCTTTGTTTTTGTTTTTTTGTTTTTTATTTTGTTTTATTTTGTTTTATTTTATTTTATTTTATTTTATTTACCTTGCCTAATGGTAAGAAGAAAATAAAAAAAAACAAATCAGGCAGTGTCTCAGGATACCTTGACTAAAATAGAAGCTGTCAAGACTCAAAGTTTTGGAAAATGCTGAAGATCTTGCATCAGCACAGTGTGCTTTTGGCATAAGATGAAATGGAGCTGGTGGGTCCTGAAGAAAACAAAAATCATATATTTATATATATTTATATATTTATATATATATTTGGAAGGACCCAAAGAGGTTTCTTCTGTAAGACACATCTGAATGCAATCTGATGTGGTCTCCCCTAGCTTAATTGTGTAAGTGGGAGTAAAAGAGATATTCTTTTATCCTCAGCCATATCAAAAAAAAAAAAAAAAAACCTTGGCAAACCATGTGGAAAAAAGAAAGACAGACAGACAGACGGAAAGAAAGAAAGAAAGAAAGAAAGAAAGAAAGAAAGAAAGAAAGAAAGAAAGAAATCCTTGTTTAGTAGTGAGAACACCACTTTTTTTGACTTTTGGAAACTGGAGATCAACCAGTACTATAAGTTGCTCTGGTGAAACATTTGGGGGGAAAAGAAAGAAAGAAAGAAAGAAAGGGGGGTGGGGTGGGGGGCATGTAATACAAAAAAGAAAGAAAGAAAGAAAGAAAGAAAGAAAGAAAGAAAGAAAGAAAGAAAGAAAGAAAGAAAGAAAGAAAAAAAAAAACCCTGTCATGTAATGTTATAGTCTAAGAATGTGTCGTATCAGTTTTAAGTAATCTGCATATGTGCAGGTTAGGGACCAGCCAGGGCACGTCTGCGCTATCATTTCCTCCTCTGTTAAAATTTGTCCCCGGTTTGTGGTGTGGGAGTGTCTGGTTTTCTACATTTCTTGATCATTTGTCAAAGTCTGTGGTTACATCGTGTTCTCAATTATGGATGAAACTCTCTTGTTCTGCTGCTGGGAAATGGTAAAGGAGGTGTGGACGAACGTGTACCAAGGTGTGCCTCATCTTGGGGTGTGTGTGTGTGTGTGTGTGTGAGTGTGTGCGTATGTGTGCGTGCATGTGTGTGCGTGTCTCTGTGTGTGTGTGTATGTGTGTGTGTGCATGCGTGTGTGTGCATGCATGTGTGTGCATGTGTGTGTGTGTGTATGTGTGTGTGGGTTGGGCTAACTCTAAAAAAAAAAAAAAACAACCATCAACACATTTTTTCCCTGATGACACAGCACTATTGATATTACAGTGAATTTTTGACACAGATGCCTGCCAGTGAACCATGGTTGGAGTGTGTGAAATTGCAGATAGAGAGAATCTAACACTGAGGCATGTCAGAAAACAGGCCTTCTGTCATACTGTCTACACTGAGAGAGGGAGAGTGGGACAGAGTGTCTAAGAGAGAGATGGAGACCAAAAGAACACTTTGACCCGCAGAAAGCTTACTGACAACAGTATCACCTTCAAACAGGCCTGTATTTGTCTATGGTGTCTGTACTTGTAAGGGCAAGTGTTTGTGTGTGCGTGTGAGTGTGTGTGTGTGTGTGCGTGCGTGCGTGCATGCAAGCATGCGTGCATGTGTGTGTAAGTGTGTGTGTGTGCATGTGCGTGCGTGCATGCGTGTATATGTGTGTGTGTATGTGTGTGATGTGTTCATACAGTGGTGATGGTTGGGGGGGGGGGGTATATTTTTGTCCAATTCTTGGCTCTTTTTTAAAAGGCAATGACTTTTTTTTTCTTCCAAGAGCCTTTGAAGTCAGATAATACAAGCCTTAGTAAGGCTAAGCAGTGCACGGCAGAGGTGGCAGGTTTTCTCTTTGTCTGGGGAAGAGCTGAGGGTTAAAAAAAAAGAATGAAAAGGAGGTGTCAGCGTCCCATCTTTCATTGCTACCAGGCACAAATAGTAAAAAACCTTTGATTTCTATGGGAAGCGGCGTCAACATTAGGAATTCTGTCATCATTTGGCTCTCCCCCTCCCTTCACTAGCCTCGGAAACAGCTGCATTCCAGTGCAATCAAGTGGTGCATCTGCATTAAAATCCCAATTCCTAAAAACAGTTTTCACACCTGGGTGCCAAAGTAGTTCAACCTCTAACTGTATTAACTTTAAAATCTGATCTAGAAATCACTGATGAATGCCTGATACAGCTCATTTGAATACCCCTCTAAAGTTGAATAGATAGCCCATTTTTTTCTTTGGGAGTTTATTCTTGACTATCTTTGCGCAGCAAAATGCCTGAAGAGCGACAGCATTTCACGAGTCAACGCGATTTTAATCTGTTGTGCTTGGTGGTAAAAAAAAAAAAAAAAAAATTGATTTCAGTCTCTGTCTGCTGACTTTCTCTCTTGGATCCTGGAGTATCTGAGAAAAACCTTTGTGTACCTGGTTAGCATGAATGCGAATGCCTTGCGTTGGTACACTTTGCGTTATGACATTTCGGTTTCGCCCTCGGTTTCATGCGGAGAGTTTAGCCAAGATGGTCCTCACAGGTGGTGCTTTGAAACGGATGAAAAAGCCATCTGTCCCTCTGCCGACATTATGATTCATCAAACAATAATGTTTCTGTGTTCTGTCCGCATTTTACGCAGAAGCAACAACATTTGGACTGACAACCAGACAATAAAACACCTGTGTGAAGGAGGGTTCTGTCTACTCAAGGACTCCATCTTGTACTACCAAGAGACAACCAACATACCCTCCCCTGATCTTCTCTCTGAAGCGAGGAAGCTATTTACTGGTCTGAAAAAGGTTCTTTATTAGGGGATCAACTCAGGTCAGTCCTCCAGACGCTGTGAGTTCCTTTGGAGCCAAATTCGCTTAATGATGGGGGGGGGGTGGGGGGGTGCGGGGGGGCGATTAATGCGTCTGTGATTCAGTTCCTACTGAGCCTTTCTCTCTTATTCTCCGGGGGGGGGGGGGGGGGGGGGGGGCGGCAACCGATGCCAGACCTGCCGCGACGAGTACCACACTGTTCTGGATGGAAGTCTTCCTCCATGGCAGGAGTCAAGTGTCTCATGTTGCCACCACCTCCTGGGAGACACGACAACACCATAAGTTCCCTTGGCTTCAGCACTGGGCTACAGATGTGCTGCAGTTGTCAAGCTGTTTGTGTGTGAGCTTAATGTGTCACAGAGTCTTCCAGTAATACACGGAGCGATGATGGCAAATCCTACAGTGCTGAGGAAGAGGGATCTTCGGCCAAATGTTTTAATGAGGTTTATTTTCGTATTTCGAGCAAATATCAGATTGAGAGTCCATGAGTGTACGTTTGTGCGTGATTATGTGTGTGTATGCATGTAAGTATATGTCTGTGACTGTGTGAGTGCATGTAATGTGAGCATGTGGGAGTCTGAAAGTGGAGAACAGGCCTACAAACACACATGTGTTAATACCTAATGAAACCCTAATTAACACGGCGTAGCTGTGGAGATGCCCCTTACTAAAGTGCAGTCATATCACAGTCCAACATCTTTACAGTCCACTCTGATTAGTCAGGGCAGTGTAGACAGACCTGAATTTTATTCATGCATGTATGTGTGTATGTATGTATGTATGTATGTATTTGTTTTCTTGTTTGTTTGTTTATTTCAGCTGTCTGTCTTTCCCATACAAACATTTGAACTGCTCTGCTTTTGTAGTCCAAAATGAGAGATTATGGAAAGAATGGAAATCATGGGCAAAACTATTACTATCCTGTAAAATATCATTTTCCATGGATGTGAGTTTGTCCATGCATATGTGGTAGATTTGTTAGTGAACTATGACAATCAAAAACTGTCTGACCATTCCTCCCCTTCCTTGGTCACAAGTATTGCAGAGTAAAACTTTTTGAGTTTGATGACATTTCGGCATGGCTGAGCACTCAACAGCGAAACAATTAAATGATTTTCCAACACACAGACCACTCTCTCCTCTCTCTCTCTCTCTCTCTCTCTCTCTCTCTCACCCTCTCCTTGTATGCGTGTATGTGTATGTCTGTCTCTGTGCGTATGTGCGTTTGTGTGTGTGTGTGTGTGTGTGTTTCCATAGCTGAAAGAGTCTCTGTTCATGCACTGCTGATGTTACCTTACTGTAGTCTTCAATAATGGATCACAGTACCGGGAAGCTGGCCCACGGGGCTTACTACTGAGGCCATAGAATACTTTATATCACTAAATTTCTTCTGGGACTTTTCTTTTTTCTCTCTTTCTTTATTTTCTCATTCCTTTCTTGTTTTTAAACCAAGTGCTTACGGCTATGCCCACCCACATGAGCGTCCTTGCCCTTTCATGGCAGGAATATCCACTGACCTTACCAACATTGTTTCTTCCTCAACAAACTGTTGTTGCTAAGGTAAAAGTTTGGTACTTCTGCATTTTTAAACACGTTTCCACAAATGTTTTGACACAGTATTGTCTTCCAAATCCTTTTCTAAAATGTACCTTTTGTAAATATGCTTCTTGACAAGTTGAAATTAAGCTGTCATTAGTGATCCAGCCTATACGCTACATCTTAAGTCAAACTAGCACAAACACACAGACAAGCTCCCAGGAACCAAATATATTGCCTGTCCGAGCCGAGCCGATTTCTAAAATGAAGGATAAAGGGAAAGGGTGCATTAGACATATATTCAGCATCACATTTCCAAACAGAATCTCCCATAATAGCTTCATAATAGACCCAGTTAATTCAGTCACAATAAAATCCAGAGAGAGAAGAAAAAAGCAGCTTTATTCTCCAAACAGCTCTAATGCTTCTCAATTTGCTTGTAGTTGATAGTCACAGCTTTAGCCCTGAACACATAAGACGCCAACAATCAGGGCTAGATCATTTTGTATAGTGGGTATTTGATGATATTGTACAGTTAAACATGTAAACACACGACCAGAGGAATTAGTTCAAGACAACAGAGTGTAGAAAAGCACTGGAAGAGAACAGCAGTGGGTATACAGAATGTAAGTTAAGGGCTTTCAGGTTTGTGAGGAGTTGAGGAAAGACAGAGCCAAATTCATCCTCTTTCAGCGTGTTGTCGTTGCTCAGACGAACATGGTCGAGAGCGGCCGTACACTTTGGCCTCTACTGGCTCTGGCAGCATGGAGGGACAAAAGTAAGCCAAATGAAAATGAGAGGTATTAAATGATGGAGCCAATGAATGGGGATGCCAGTGTGTAAGTGGAGGAATATCAGCAATCTTCTCAAGGTAAAAGGACTTGTGCTGTAGTCTCACAGCCAATGCTCATTCCCTCTCTTTTTTTTTTCTTTCTTCTTGGCAAGCAACAAAGCCTCGCTGTCTCTTTTCTTTCTTTCTCTCTCTCTCTCTCGCGCACGCACACACACAAACACACACACACACACACACCCACATCCACACACACACACACACCGTCTGTCTCTCTCTCCCTCTCTCTCTCTCTCTCTCTCTCTCTCTCACTCACTCTCTCACTCTCTCTCACACACACACACACACAGACACACACATACCCCCCCCCACACACACACAGAGACACACACAGACACACACACACACACACACACACTCTCTCTCTCTCTCTCTCTCTCACACACACACACACACACATACACACACAGCCACAGACACATTCTGCCTCTCCTAGCAGTCTGCAGTATTCTTGTCAGAGCTGACAAGTCGTCTGAGGTGGGGTATGCTCGGTTGTCGCTCGCTGCTGTGTCGTCAGTCTGTTTCCTTCCTCTCTCCGCTCTGACTGACCGGATAAGAAGCAGGGTGACCGCAGCACACGCTGTGCTATCAGAGAACTCCTATTCTTCTCCTCCACACCGAAAAACATGCACTTCTGCAACCACACGGCTCCTGTGGACTACCTCAATGACATTCTACCAGAACAGCCCAATGGGCACGACAGTCTGGACTGAAAAAGAAGCCCAATTAAACCTATGCTAATTCATGCTCATGTTATGTTTACTTAGATTTTTTTTTTTTTTTTTTCAATTTTAGGACACAACCTTGGCGATGGCTCACAAGTTTCTGTCTTATTCACATCCATCTAAAAAGTACTACAGCAAGGGGGACGCTGGCAGGAAACTCGTCTCCTCCAGAAATTATGATGAAATTATATACTGTTCAGCCAGAGACCTCATTTATGACCCAAGCCCATGTGCAAAAATCATCCTAAGTCACCTGTTTGCCGCTCTTTCCATAAAAGCTGCTTATAGAATATGAATGTGGTGCGAGAAAGGACATGTACCACAACATACCTCAGGCCGGGCATACACCGTAACACTCTTGTCAGTTGTAGCTTTTCGAAATACTTAGAGGCTTTTTACTTTTGTGCATTCTGCAGAAATTTGTCAGTTTACAGTAAGAAATCAAAATAAGGCAACTGAATGATTTTACAATGCTCCGAGTGTAATTTAAGCTGAGGAGAAAAGTTGAAAGGGCAAGCAGGAGCTTAAAAAGACTCAATTAAACTCAAAAAGGGAAGCCAATTCTAACCACAGAATGAATAGAAATATACTTAATATCAGCTCTCCTTTGTAATGCTACAAGCTTCCCTGACTCACTTCCTGTGAATATCAGGAGTTCTTTTCAGACAGTCTTGTTTGTCAAAAAAAAAAAAAAGGCGGTTTTCCTGATCTTTAAGACAGTTTAACAAAAATGTGATCTCTCTCCTTACAATTATCTGGCATATAATTTCAGAAGTGACGTTGTACTGTAATGATTGAGGTGCTAAACTAATGTATTGTGTGAAACCTGGAAAACCTGTGCAGCTCTAATCAAGTTTGGATTAGTGCATGTATTGTTAAATATCTGTGAAAAAGATGAAAGTTGAAAAGAACCTAATTGTAAAGGTCGTGAACGTGGGGATTACGGAAAGTTATGATCTGCCGTCATCGTATCGGTACATTTCATTTGCAACTGAATGCTCATTAGCGCATGAAAAGACAGAATAAAAGATAACAAGCACATTGGCATCTGCTTTCTTTCTTTTTTTTTTTTTTTTTTTTCTAAATTCCATTTATTTTATTGCCGCAGTGGCCTACTTAACTTGCCAAAAGAAAAGCACCTTGATGACATTCATAAGAAGAGTTGTTTGAATAGTGACAACACTTCATTAACTGTTTTGCCACACTATATACGTGTGTGTGTATATATACAGTGTATACGTGTTTTTGTGTGTGTGTGTGTGTTTGTGATTTATCTAGTATATATATATATATTTTTTTTTTTCTTTTTTTTTTTTAACATTATCTTAAAATTATTATTTATTTTTATTGAGTACACGTTGTGATACATCCTCAACCAAAACAAAATTACCTTTGAAGATCTGATCCACTCTCATCACTCCTCCACTTACCATGGGTCATTTTCAGTCTTCAAAAGTACAGATTAAAGCAATGCAGCCTGAACAGGGACAAAAACAACAACAAAAAAAACCAAACAGCACTGTTCATTTCAAACAAACAGATTCCATCGTTCTCCAAAGGTAAGTGGATTTCCAAGGAAATGTTCAAATCCAGTCCTGCAACAACTTAACGTTTCATAAACAATGACTTGATCAGATCTCTCTTAAATAAACATCACCTGTCTGTCACAGTTAATAATAACTTAAGAGCTCGCGTTTTCACAGAGAGACTTCTGTTTTATGTGGAACTTGCACAATCAGGTCGACCCGCAAACCCGCGTTGAAGAGGTAAAAGTGCCGGGGGGTGAAATATCTGGGCTGTTTTCAACTCTCACTGCTGTTGGAAGACGTCAGTCTCTCCCGAGAAGACAAGAAACGGCAGAACTCCTCTCCAGTCACCTACCACTACTGTAACACAATCTAATGCTATGCAATACACCCTCCACTCTGCGGAGTTCACCTGTGGCCTTTCTGAGTAAACAGAACTTGTCGTTCATTGCCAAAACCAGTCAAGGGGCCTCATAAAAATGCAATAGCATAAGTGAAGACATTTGAACCTTTTTTTTTTTCTTTCTTTCTTTCTTTCTTTCTTTCTTTCTTTCTTTCTTTCTTTTTTAGTGCGAACAACCTGAAAGCTCACTCTTATTTTTGAAATGCGCATACGTTCTATACAGGAAAAGTGTCACGTATCTTCCCTCTCAGAAGACTTAATCATGAGAAAAACAGCCAACATCTTTTCTTTTTCTTTTTTTTCAGTTGAGAGCTTACATTGAGCTTATGCGTTCAGTTATGAGAAAAACGTTACAGAAATACAAAAAAAAAACCTCCTCTGGCGGTAAATAAATCTTCTCAACTATTGAGGAGGACTGTTCCTCAGTGTTTGCATTTTGTGAACCTACGTGTTTATCTGATTTTAAAATTGGCTGAATTTGCAACAGAGAGGTTGTTCTCTCTAAATCAAGTCACTAAACTTTCTTTCTTTTCTTTTTTTTTTTTCTTTCTTTTTTTTTTTTCCTCTGTGAGATTTCTATCTCAAGTAACTTACCATGAGACAGAGCCAACCACATGTTTCTGGTTACTTCCGCCTCATGAGTACACAGTGCATTCCAAGGTGTTGTCTGATTGGAATGAAATAGGAGTTATCATACAAACCTTTGTTAGAAAAACAGCACTGGTTGGTGGTCAGGAAAAAATCTCAAAGGAGAGAGAAAGAAGAGGAAAGTCCTATAGTGAAGGGGAAAAAAAAGAAAAGAGAAAACCCAGACCAATTTTTAAAGACAAAGTAAGCAGAGAATGAATATTTACCAGTTGTATTTTTGTACACCTACTATATGAATTAATAACTTTGTTACAAATGGCTGAAAGAGTCTGAATGCCAGTCAGTGGATTGCTCGGCTTGGAGTCAACTGTTGCTGTTGCCCTGTTGCTTTTATAATGAATGTGCTCTCTAGTTAGAATCTAAACACCTACTCTCTCTCTCTCTCTCTCTCTCTCTCTCACACACACACACACACACACATACACACACCCTTAAGCGGTCTCACACAAACTTACTAACCAACAGGAAAGCAATTAGCTCATTAAGGTGACAAAACCTTGGTCCCCTGCCTGCAGGCAAATCAAAATCCTATCTTCACTGCTTTTGAGAGACACCATGACAACGTTCTTTCCAATTGTGAATACAATCATCACACCACAGACACGAGAGAGAATCACAAAAAAAACCATGGGGACATTTGCGAATGAACACACCATGTGTGGTTATGATAGCACAAGAGGTGGAGAGAGAGCAACATGGACAATGATGAGAGGAGATTCATCCCACAGAGTTAAAGGAAGAAAGAGATAGGGGAGGCAAGAAAGAGAAAGAATGCAAGAGAAAGACAGAGATGGAGACAGAGACAGTCAGAGAGATTCATGTACATACGTAGATGTGTAGAGAGAGAAATATATATATATATATATATATATATATATATATAATATATATATATAGAGAGAGAGAGAGAGAGAGAGAGAGAGAGAGAGAGAGTGTTCCCCTGGCTGTTCCCATAGCTACAGAGACAGAACCTCTCCATCACAATTTCTTTATGAAACAGTGCTGACTTGTGTAACAGATACAGGAACACTAAATAAGCATCAACCAATACATTTATATTCGGATGCCATTAGTAACAGTGGAGTGTAAAATGGCTCTTGCAGCGTGACCAAATACACAGTCGTCTCATAGTAAATACAGTCAATTTTTTTCAAAGGAGATGACAAGCAATTGTATGATTAAGCAGACCAGTTGACTGAAAATCAATAGAATAGCCTTTTTAAAATTGAACAAGGGCTCAAAGCCTCAATTACCCAGAATGAGGAAGAAACGTGAGGTCTTAGAAGATGGCACTCACAGAAGAAAATGGGCTCCAATATTTGACGCATTGACATATTCAAAGAATTGCTTCACATAACACTTCACAAACCAGGCTGCTATTGTTTGTGAGCCGCTGCATGTCAGCAATGTATGCTCTCCTTTCATTTGAATGACTTTGTTGTAATTGATCAGTATAGTACAACCGTATTGTATCGAGTCAAAGCACACGTTTTTTTTTGTTGTTGTTTTTGTTTTTTCCCCACTCACTGTTATCTGGTTTGGAGAGAGTTCCTCACTGTAAACCAGACCCAGAAAGTCAACAGAAGGCAGAAATCGGACAACCAGCTGACAGTTTGCTGCTTTCCTTTGAACTAGCATGGCAGCTGAGAGGCCATTTTGGGAGAGAAGCATTCAACAGCTGGTTGTCTGCCCAGGGCAAGGGGAGGGAGGAGAGACAGAGAGAGAGAGAGAGAGAGAGAGAGAGAGAGAGAGAGAGAAGGAAGGGAGAAAAAGAGGGGGGGGGGGCAGCAGTAGGAATCATCGCTAGGAACACATTGCACATCTGAGACCAGGAAACCGGCCAAATTTGAGAACACGGGTCTGTGGAAAAGGGGACGCAGACTCATTTGACACAAAGGTTGCCGGTCTAATCGACAAAAAGCCATTCCAAAGAGTTGCTTCAAAAATTAGTCGGTTCTTGTTCATGTTCACTTTATTGAGGATGATGTGCCAACAGATCGGCACAGAGCATGGGGAGACATTTTGAAACCATACCCTATTTTTGGCAATGTTTCATCAACTTTGTTCTATAAAAGGGTGTAAAATGGGAGATGGGAGAGAGTTTTTCCCCTTAGTATGGGCTTTAGTTAAATTTACTCTGGCAGCTCCAGGTAGTGGAAAACTTGGCCTGCTTCAAAGTTAATAAACACAAACAGACTAGGGAAGTAAGAGAGATGGAGACAGGGAGAAAGAGAGACACGCCACAAAGAGAGAAAAAGAAATAGACAGAGGGAGAGAGAGAGAGAGAGAGAGAGAGAGAGAGAGAGAGAGAGAGAAAGAGTGTGTGTGTCTGTGTGTCTGTGTTTGTCTGTGTGTGTGTAACAGAGAAGGAGAGAAAGAATAACAGAGAAGCAACTCTTGGTGAACATGCTTTTGTTCAGCAAAATGCAATTTATACTTAATCTCCACTTCACTGTGTCTCAATTTTTAGCTTGGCATTCCTCTGAGACTGCAGCTTTTAAAAGGGGAAGAAATCCATCGTCCATAAATACCATAAATAAATCCATCAATAAACCTCTGGACAAATTGTGTGATCCTTTCTAATCCCTTCTTCAGAGAGAGCAAATTACATTTAGAAATAAACAAATAAGTAATAAAAACATTACAAGCCCCATATAATTTAAAACCAGTGGCTGTAGTATATGAATACTTGTTGAACAACTATTAATGATCATAATCTTGTAATAATTCAGTGTTATAATTGGTGAACCAAATTATAATTGATAAGTAATGGTTGAAAATAATTTGTTATTAGTTGATATTAACAAATCTGAGTAGAGTTAAGTATTAACATTAGCACTGTCATACAATAGGGCTACTTTGTAGAGCACTGTACTGTATGAGTTCATTTGCATGCGACATAATTAGTTGCAGTTGAGATGGGGTCAGCGCGATATATGATTGGCTACTGAACCCCTGCAAGCCGTAAAATGAAGAAGAGATTGTAAGTAAAGATGGGTGGAGAGTGTTTGAGAAGGTGGAGAAGACCATTATTCATTTTTCTCACTTGAAGCTTTGTATTTTCCTCCCTTTTTAATGGGCTGTAGTTGATACATCGCCGTTCTCCTCACACCAAGAATGTTAAGCGTACACCAGGAGTGACCTTTGCACAAGATTCCTCACATATCAGAATCTCATTACTCTAAGAGCCTCTTTCCTGAAGACAGAAATGACTTTGATTGGTTTAAGCTGTTAAGGTTTGTACCGGCGTAATACAGTGTGGCTTTTCTGTGCTTTCCCGAAGGAAACCTTGTGCAGTTTGCAGATAGGGACGGCTCAGGTGGTTTGGGTTTACGAGAACCAGCAGGAATGCACACGCACACAAGCACATTTACTCCCGCTGAGAGAGAAAGAGAGAGAGAGAGAGAGAGAGAGAGAGAGAGAAATCGTGGTGTCCAGCTCACCGAAGAGCAAGAGATGAAACCTGGCTGTGACACTATCACAGGTTTGAAGACTCCGCTCAAGTGAAATAACAGTCATATATAAATGGATGAATCTGAGAGGGGGCACCTTCAGTGGCAAAAGTGTAATCATATTTCAGCAAAATGGTTCTGTCTTTGCTTTTATTTATTATTATTGCACATTTTGGTGCTTTTTATGTGGCTTTAAATACTTTTAGACACTGTCACCTTCTCTTTTAAAATAAAATATCTGCAATGTCATTGGAGTGGTCTCATTCGAAGATAATCAAAACAGAAAGTTTAGAGTTTGTTTTGCACTAGCACAAAACATATCTTTAGGTTGCTGTATATGTAGTAGGTGCAATGACTTGCAGAATTCTAAACACCTTTGAGCTTTCTTTGGTTTGAACAGGTATGGAGAAAGTTCCGGCAGTTCTAATGTTAATAATATTTGGATTTCTGTACCGTTTAAACTTAAGGGATTTTTTTGTGTTGTTTTTTTTTTTTTTTTTTTTAGATAGCCCACAGGCTTTATAAGTCACAAGCCCTAGATATTGTAAAATACGCCCTAAAAAAGTGAAATTTCAGTCAAGTGTTCCAAGCTACATAAAGGGCATCTTGGATATTAAATTATGACACCACATCCTCAACACGGTAAAGGCTAGCTGTCTAAAGAGACAATAGCGCTATCCGCTACACCCATTTTAGACACACAATACACTCTCTTTGGGGCTAGGAGCATCTATAAATATTTCAGTGAGTCAAATGGAGATCATTTTGAAGTGAATAGCCCTGTCATGCAAGCAGGAGGGAGCACAGGTGCGGTTGTGTTGAGCTAGCCCTGCCGTAGTGGTATCATATCTTTATTTTTAGAGGACTAAGCGTAAAATCTTTCACTGTGCAGCCGTACCAAAGTTTTAAAAGAACATAAAAATCTTGAGGGTGGCAAAAACTTAGAAACCAACATGCTTGGACTATATATATATATTCATGTTTGGCATAGGAAAAAAAAATGTGGGTAACCCCTCTCTGACAAGACCTTTTGTCTCTGTCTCTCATTCCAACTTCAATGCAACTGACAACCGACATTTGCTGTTGAGTGGGACAGCTAGGCCTAAATTAGCTCAATCAGTTGCAACTGGGTCGTATTAAAAGAAAGACCTAGAACAGAGTTCCCCCCCACACAAAACAGAGCTCCCCCACCCACAAACTAGAGTGAGAAGTATGAAGTCACGCTCATCGGAACAGATTCTGACATCATTACATACCATAAGACAGAATTTGCAAACACTAATGTGCTAAGAAATCATTTGGAACCAGACCCACATTCTCAAACTGTGTTAAAATAGTCTTTTTTTTTTTTTTTTTTGGCTGATTCAGGCACAGAATATGCTTGACTTAATGAAACCATTCCATTACTTACTGAGACTAAGCAGGATAATATTAGGAACAGTTGGCTAACCTTAGACTCATAAAACAAACCATATGACAATTAGTTGAACATGCACAAAGAAAATACACGTGTTATTGATTTGTGGCATCCTATAAAGGAAAGGAGAATCACAAAGGGCCGTGACACTGATGTCATTCACGTCTTCAGACTTCATTGCTTGTTTTTCGAGCTTCTGATATTTTACCCAATTAAAGGTCAAATGTGACTTTTTCCAGTTTGTTTATTCTTGTAGGATACCCATATTGACGTATTAAAAGCCTCGTCATCAAAGATGAACATTTTGTGAAACTTTACGCAGCTAGTGGTGGAGTAGAGTTTTCACAATCCTTCTGTCTGTCAGCATGGTCATATACGAGGTTGCCATGGTACCGTGGCTGTATTTAATCCCATCTGGCGCTCTGGTCTTTACCAGATCTAGCTGTGGGGCTTCTGTGCCATATACCAACTTAATCCTCCTTGCATTTTATAACAGAGGGAGGAGCACCGAGCTGGTAGGGGGTTGAGGAGAAGGGGAGCGGAGGGGGGAAAGGTGTGGAAAGAGAGAGCGAGGAGAGGCGCAAGGTGTGTTTTGCTTTTCGGTAGCGTGCTCTGAAACAAGTTTACGTTGTACTGGAGCCATATGTCCTCCTCCCCAGGAAATGGGTTTTTATTAATTCCGTTAGTTAGACGTCAGCCAGTGACTTACAGTCCACGTGCAACAGTCTGAAAGCTTATTGTCAGCAACTTTTAACAGTTTAAAAACCTGGAGGGAGGGGGGGGGGGGCGTAGTGAAGGAGGAGAAGAATACGTCGGAAAGAAAAACACACTCCCATTGGGATCCTTTTTCTCCCCAACTCAAAAGAATGAATTTGTCTTTTTTTTTTTTTTCTTTTTTTTTTTTCCAACGGTGCCTCTGTGGTCCAGGTGCTGCCTTTTAATTGGCTATTCCGCAAGCAATAAAGCTTTTTAGTTACCTACACTTGTAAAAGTGCCTTTTCATGCCGATTCAAAATGAGGTAATTACCCTCCACCATTCCAGGCGGGTACATTTTTGAGCCCATGCGTTGACGGGGGTGTTGGAGGTAGAGAAGCCACGGGCTTGCTGTGAGAAGCCCTGCCAAGGTTTTTCCCGGAATATGTTTTTCATTTAAAAATCAAAACACCGTAAAAAGAGAGGTAGTCATTTGCAAAAAAGGAAGGCACACTTTAATTTTCATGTTTTCCACTGCAGTGGGGCTCTTGTTAAGGGATAATGACAAAAAATAAATGTTCAAACACGTCAGATAGCTTTTGTTCTTTTTGGCTTTTCTTTCATGTCTGAGGGCCTTTCGGAGGCGCTGACCATCAGAGGCAGCAAATCAATCTATCGGCACAATGTGCTAACATAATCTCTTGTTCTGATTTCAGTGACAAAATACAACTTTGTGAAAGTGAAATTGGCTGCCTGGTGAATGAAACCATAGTCATCCTACAGAATGTAAAGTGCAATATATGATAGCTTTCTTTTCAATATATAGTAATTTCCTACTGCCTGTCATCTTTTAAAAAGAAATGTTCTATGCGTCTTAATTTTATTGTACTGTATAGTTCCACCCACATAATACAAAAATACTTTCTGTTCCTTAGCAAAATGAGTCAATTTCAGGCCTTTGACCTGAAGGTTAACTGAAAACGCACATCGTGTTCTCATGTAAATTAATTTAGTTACTTCAATAGAATAACTCATTTTCAAATTCAATTTTACCAATGTAAAATGAATACCTCTAAAATGAATTCTACAGTTCCTAAATAAAGGGGTTTAGAAAATAAAAATAGAAATAGAAAATGAACAGGTGGCACAATTATATATATAAAACAAATCTTGAAGTCATCATCTCTTCAGCTCACTGCTCTCTGGTGATTGACTTGAACGCTAACAGTATACAGTACTTACTCCATACAGTATGGAGTACAGTGTGGAATAAATGACTGACAATCAATATAACACCACTTCACTGGGCCTGAGAGAGTTCTTTCTGAATAACTTCTCCTCAACCATTCCTTCAATGAAGAGCAAAAGGTTATTATGATAATGTAGGCTCTATGCCCCTGTAAAATGGTTATGACGTTAAACAAAAGCCACAATGGAAATCTTACTTTACATTTTTAAAGGAAAAAGAAAAGTGGAACATTACAAGACAACTGATTCATTGTAAACAAATGTTTGAAGTACGTTCTTTAGAGAATTATGTCGTATTAGTCATGCTGAAGTGGAACACTCTGGACACGGAACTACATAATTATTAAGCAATTGAATCTATGTTAAGTCTGGCCACCCAGTGTGTTTATTAGTTCTCGTCACTTTGTTTCAAAGCTTCCAATCTCCATTGCTACGAAGATGAAGACAGAAAAAACTGGTGATAAAAATATGCAGAGATACATCTACTTTTCTTTTGCAGAGGTCATTACCGTCATATTCAGTAAACTACATCAGCCTTCAATAAACAACGTGAAAGAATTTTATTAGCCTGTTTGTCAGTTGGCCAAGAAATGTATGATGACAAACTAAAGTTATATAAATTACACTCAACTGTATTTCACTACCCTCATATTCGCGGACAGCGGACTCACGAGCGTCTACAAGTTGGCCTGATCTTTTAGATGCTGCTGCTCCTGTTGCTGAGTTCTATTCCTGTCCAGGAACAGAGAGCTGAACCCCCTAAAAAAAAAAAACCCCCGACATGATCAGGGAGTATGATTAACCCACTGTTCCTTTGAAAGAGCCACTAGAGGGGAAAGGGGGTCGAGATTCCAGTGCTGTTAGAAAACGTGCTGCTCTCTCGTGCCTCATACACTTCCTCTCTCCTAATAGAGGTCGTGGATCCCCTTGAGGTTTTTTTTTTTTTTTTTTGAAAAGTTACGAGTTCAAAGCCCAGAACTTTCACGCTGTGAGTAAACAGCCAAAAGAGAGAGAGAGAGAGAGAGAGAAGAAAAATGCCAGACACAAATAAATAAACAGGCAAACAAATGTTGACGCCCACCGGCGTAAATATTTTTTCTAACACCCTGAAACAGTATGTGATATCATCTGTTTATTGTTGTTGTTGTTGTTGTTGTTGTTGCTGTTGTTTGGGTTTGTTTGTTGCTGTTTTCGTAAATGGGAAACATTTTATGTTATCAATTAGGTTCTTCCTTTTTTCTGAGAAAGTTATGAGAAAAAAAAAAAAAAAAAACCTGACTCGCTGACTCATTGCTCATCCTACACAGTTTGCCTGTTCAGACAAAAACTCTCAGGCTGTCACTTTTAAGACGGAAGTTTGAAATGTGGGATTGAAACCAAAGAACTACCTTTTGTCTTTGTAAAAAAAGGTAAAAAAAAAAAAAGAGAGAGAAAGAAAAAACATCTTTCTTGTGAGATTGGCAGTGTTGCCTAAGGGACAAACAGCATAGTTCGTGTCCTGAGCCATTGCATTCTGCCCTGGGATAATTAAGGATCCCTAAATCTACCCCAACTTCTCCTGCCCTGCGGCATACCTGACCCCTCACCCCTATAACTCCTCCTTTGTTCGAGGAGATTCACCCTCCTGACCTCCTCTTGCTCCTCTCTTCCTCTCTGCATTCCTCTCTCTCTCTCTCTCTCTCTCGCTCTCTCGCTCCCTCTCTCTCTCTTTCTCTCTCGCTTTGGCCCACGGCTCCTGAAACCCGAGTCCTGCGATGAGCTCATCGTCAGGCGTGGACTTAACTCGCGATTTAACTTTCCAAAAAGTGAAAAAAAAAAAATAACAGAAGAAGAAAAAGAAGAGGAGAGAGACAGGGAGAGAGAGAGAGAGAAAGAAAGAAAGAGAGAAAAGGGGGAGAGAAAGGACTTGCTAGAGCTGGTTTGTGTTGGTTATCTCTGGTGCTGAGGTGAGGGTTAAGTTACATGCCGGCAGGGGAGGAAGCTCTGGAGGTGTCATTCAGCGTCCGTCGGCTTCCTGGGACACCGCCTGTCGTTTACCCAGGTACACTTTCTTCACTCTCTCACCTCCTCCCTCTCTCCTTTTTTTTTTCTCACTCCGTCTCTCTCTTAAAGCAAATGAGCCCGCTTGCTTCGCTGCCTATGCTGTTCGCCCAGTCCATTTTTCGAGACATGCGCTTCTAAATTAGCGTGTATATTTGTGCTAGCGCGCACGTTAAACACCCAGAGGTTGTGCTCGCCTGAGTTCACCCCTTTGACACGCAGCTGGGGGAAGGTAAGTCTCTGTTCATTTAATGAGTGTCTGCATTTAAGGGAGGACCAGGGCAGAGTGGAGGCATACAACTCATATATTTGCCCAGCACTCAGGCAAGGGCTTTGGACGCACTGTGTCTTTGATACTGGCGAGGAGAACTCACAGAGTGTTTTACGGGCGGGGGGGGGGGGGGGGGGGGGGGGTGGCACGTAATCACTGCAATCAAAATTAAGCCAATCAAGAGGGAAATCATGCGTAAAAAAAAAAAAAAGAGAGAGAGAGTAAGAGAGGAACGGAGCGCCTTCAGAAGTCTTTGAACCCAAAGCTATTTGAGGGCTGTGAGCTAGGTTTATCCTTTAAAACTTTAATTGATGTTGGCACAATCGGATATACTTTTATACATTATTAAGCTCATTGTCATGTTTTTTTTTTCTTCTTTTTTTTCCAGAGTGATTGTTGTGTACTGTATCACTTTCTGTCAGCTGACACTGGTTTGGCTTTGTGTGTGTGTGTGTGTGTGTGTGTGTGGTGTTGGTACCTGTATGTGTATGTGTGTGCGTGCGTGCGTGCGTGCGTGCGTGCGCGCGCGTGTGTGTGTGAAGCTCGCCTGAGAAGAAGCATCTGAATATTATTATTAAATGCATGATCTTGATTGTCAATCACAAGTTTAAGCAAAAGAGAATAGAAAGAATAAATTATTTGACAGACTCTATTCTTTGACATGTATATCATACACAAAAGGTTCAAACTGGAGAAATGTGTTGTTGTGTTGACGACTTGCAGCTGTAAATGAAACCTGATGAGGAAAGCAGTGTATTGTTGGTCTGACTGAGCAAAGCATACAGTTGAAAGAGTTCAGCTTTTCACAGAGTGGCTAAAAACACTCAAACCACTTTGAACTTCTCTAGTGTGTGATGAAAGCTATTGGTGTGAAAGGAGCAACAGCCTGGATGTGCGGTGCTCAGCCACATTGTAATTGTGCAATTAATTGCAACACAATCAGGTCTGAGGGCTTCTTATGGATAAGTACAATACCTTTTTTTCAAGTACATTAGTTGTAGCAGGCTACACTGTATAGCTTTCTGTGCATTTCCTTACAAAATCTTTTAGAACTGTCTCATTAATTTCACTGCTCAAAAGCGGTTTAGCTCTGTGCGCAACTGTGTTTGTTCTCCTACATTTTTATTTGGGTGCTTGTGTGTGTTTATAGATACGTGTGTGTGTGTGTGTGTGTGTGTGTGTGTGTGGTCTATGTATGCCTACAAATACATGTATTTAATTTCTTTTGAATGCACATTGTACATTCCTGTTTTATCATCAACATGTCATAAGCTGTAACGTACCCTGTATTTAAGAGGTAGACAACAAACATTAAAAAAAAAAAAAAAACCAAAAAAACAAATTTAAAAAATGCGCTGTTAGAGGACATTCACTGAAGACATCTGCAGCTAGAATATTTAAATTTTTGACATAACTGTGACACCAGTGATAGCGAAAAGCAATTCCCACCCTTTCAGCTGTGATTTCAAATCACTATGGGTGATACTGAATGTTACAGTCTCTTAGATACCTCATTTGATAACAACACTTGATACTTTACTAGGATAGTTTCATAACTGTTGAAAATTGGGTCTGCTGCCTTAATTTTATTTTTTGTAAAATACTAACAGCATATGTACTGGAGAATGAAATATTCAGAGAGACTCTTAATCACTGCATTACGAGTGAAGCTGTGTACCGTTTTAGTAATTTTAAAGCGATTTACATTTCCTTCTTGGGCGTCAGGACCAAAGGACAGATAATGCAGAACAGTTGTGCTTGAAGTCATGTTACAGTTGAGACTCCAACAGCTCGGTCGTTTCTACTCCGGTGTGGTTACCGGAATACCGGAGAGGTCCGTAAAGCGTCGAGTCAGATGAACGTCGAGGGAAAGAGACGGCGACCGAAAAGCCTTATGAATCAGACCTTGTCTTAAGCACAAGCTGGCCTGAGGGTATGGTTGAAATATGCATGGGGAGCGCGAGGTTACAGCACAAGAAATGCCTACACACAAGCGCGCGACTGTTCCACAACCTCCACTCTTCAGTCACAAGCTTTTCAAAGCACTTTCTCTGACCAGCTAATAGTGATCTCGAGATGTCCGTCGAAGTCTCAAGCGGGAGAAGAGAAGAAAAAAACAAACACTAAGGCAAAGTGGGAGTAATATAATTAAGGCTAAAACAGCGGCATGGGCATTAATTTAATTAGGGCCCGCAATACCACTAAGGGAGAATATCAGTCATGTCAATCGACAAGTCACACGGTCCTCGCGCGTGTTATTCTTTATTGTCCGCATCCTCGTTGCAATGCGTTCAACTATGAAACCATTTTCCTCATATTACTTTTAACGAGGTGAATAAGGTGTGGATGCAAGGAACAGAAATAAATAAATAAATAAATAAATAAATTTGTGGGAGGTAGACCAGAATCACACAGTGATGGCTTGTGTTAATTATTACTTTCAATTAAACAGAGGGGAGCATAATTTTATCTCACTATTGCAATCACTGCAATGCAGGGGCAATTTATAGCAAATGCAGTACTAACAAATTAAGGTATGGGCTTTGTGAGGGGGAAACACCCTGATTTAATCACAACTGGAATGCATCTTTTAATTAGAATGGAGCATGGCTATCTGTTTTTTTCTGCTTTATGAGTTTCTGTCTAATTACCCACAAAAGCTTTGTATCATCATTATCAAAACAGATTCTTATAGTTTTTTTTTCCTCGTTCCTTCTCTCTTTCGTGTTTATTATCATTGCAACACAGCTGGACCGATAAAATACCATGAACTGAAATTTGTATATAAATACAAATAGAATTCATACAGCGACTCACAGATAGTTCACACAAGTGTATGCGTGTGTATATATGTTAACAAGGGAGAATATTTGGGCAAGTCTTTCCATACTGACATTTGACCTAATGGAGAGAAAGTATGTGAAAGACATCAGTGTAGGATAAGCATACACCATCTGTATCATCATCACCCCCCCCCCCCCCCCGCCCCCACCCCCACCCTAAAAAAACGGCTCACTTTTGAAAGAAACGTCTGAGAGACTTTTTTATTCTTCCTCGATTGATGACTTCTGCTCTTCATTTTATCTCCCCTTGGCTAAAGAAGGCTCCCTTCGGAAACAGAGAGCAGGAGATGGGGCGTTTTTTTATGGGCCTGCATGCGAAGCCTTGGACGGGCCATTGTTGTTTGTTTTGGGCGCGTTCCGAAAGCACCCCGTATCTGAGGCCTGCCAGCAGTCTCGGCTACACACACACACACACACACACTCGCTCTATTTTGTACTCTGCTCACAGAGGTCTCATTTAGTCAATGTCACGTCCCCCAACAACCTACTCCCTTTCCTTCTCTCTCTCTCTCTCTCTCTCTCTTTCTCTCTCTCTCTCTCTCTCTCTCTTTCTCTCTCTCTCTCTGTCTTTCCTCCTTACTGGTTCTCTAAGCTCCTCTAACAGCATTCTCATTCTCCCTTTCCTTTCAGAAACAGCATTAAAAAAAACCCCCCAAAAAACTGCTAAGTAAAAGAATAATAAAATATCTGTATCAAATACACATGTGTTATGACATGTTGGTGGAAAGAGACTTTATTTCGTTTATTTCTTGGCAGACTAGCCATGCCTGGCTGTCTCCACCTGTGAACTCTGGGTTTCACGTTAACAGGGCTGTATTACAATACCATGCTTGGCTGGAGACCTGGCTGCGATGGGGTCCACTGGCAAGGCGATCTCTCTAACCTCCGCGCCCCGCGGAGAGAAGAGCAACCGCCTGGCAGTTCACCGACTGCCAGTTTTTTGGGGAGGTCGGGCTCTGCCGTGCCTTGGCCCTGCTAAAACGTTTTTTTTTTTTTTTTTCCCAACACCAGAGAGTAAAAGGAGTTGATGTGACCTCGGCCCCGGTCACAGTGCGCTAAGCCGGGTCAAGATTTTCGCTCCCCTTCCCTCGAGTTTCCCCCCGTCTGGCCTCCGAAAGCTCACCGAATTTCCAATTCCGTCAAGGAAAAGGCTGTGAAGCTCAACGACAGTGTTTTTTCAGCATTAGTGTTTTTCCCCTTGTTGCAGTCTTAGGAGGGAGAAAGCATTCTCCCTCCCCTAGACGACTGGGACAGGGAGAGAGCTGAGCCTCAGCAGGCTATTGCTGTGGATATCTCCAATAACAGAGACAGCAGCTGCCTGAATACAACCACATCAAACGACGCTCGATGTCAGAGGAGGGTTACACATATATTTTCGTTGTTATTCAAATCCAGGAACAATAAGCAAATGCAAGCTGCAATGAGAGTTTGGAGCTTGTTTGGAGCTAGGGAGGAGGGGAAAAGGCAATTACAGAACGTTTTCTAACCCGAAGATGTTGTTCTGACACGGCCGTATACATTATAATCCATTTGATTTTAATGCTGGTGCTAGAGCCCTTGTGAAACATGACTAAGGGTAAATTGAAGCTTTTAGGCCAGCGTCTGTCCTCTGCTAGAACTGTCTGTCACTCAATAAAACACACACACATACACACACAGAGAGAGAGAGAGAGAGAGAGAGAGAGAGAGAGAGAACATCCAAATTCTCTCGCTATATACCAGTTACATCCATCTAGTGTGCACATTCCAGTTGATTCTGCATCTGATTAAAACTCTTGTGTGCCTGTGTACAAAATAATATTGAGGGCATTCGTTTTACCTCTAAAAACAGCCCATCCTCAGAATATAGGTTTCACTGTGTGGACCAGTAAGTAATTTCACTAATATAAATGTCAACTATAAGAATGTAATGGACCAACAAAAACAAACCCAAACAGTAACCGTAGAAGTCGAGTGAGACGCAGACGAGCTGAAATTACCTGAAAAGGCCTGTATAAGTGACCGTGGTGCTTGTTTTGATTCTGTCTGCAAGGCTCTGGGGTTCAGTTGGACCCTTATTAGATTCGGCCCGCGTTTCCACTCCCTGTGCCGGTCTACCTTCCTTCAGCCCTTTATCCGGTTACGTCCAGGTGCTGCTGCTTTCGGCTCACTTTCCCTTGGACGTTATGTAGATCGACAAGCTCTTAACGCTCGTCGCAAAAGCCACCTGGAGATCGAGCCAAACTGGTGGGCCATTTCTGGAGCGAGGCAACAATAACACGGCAGCAGTCATACCCTAAATCCAGAACAAATGCTGTTCTGTGTTGACTCTGATTCAGGAGCAAGGTTCAACCTATTAGTTTTGCATTTGAAATTGTCGAGCAGATCCGGTACCCGGTTTAGATTTTACCATCCGTCAACGTGTACGCATGTGTGTAGGCATAGCTTCACTGCGTCTATCAATGTCTCCGCCTTGGAAACTTGTGTGTGTACATACATGCGTGTTTGATCGTGTGTGTGTGTGTGTGTGTGTGTGTGTGTGTGTGTATGTGTAGGTGGGTGGGTGTATACTGAGATAGACCACAACATGGTAACTGACTATCTTCTCCCGTGTGTGTGATCCCAAAAGAGTAGTCTGTGGTCCACTGCACTATCAAGTCCATTTATTCAGCTGGTCCTAGGCAGGATCGAATGGCTTGGCCCGAATCCCCCAGAGAGCCCCAGGCGTTCTTTGAAGGGAACCTTCCTTGTCTCAGCGAGGGAGAGGCTTCAATTTCAGACCCTCAGCACATTGCCCTGCAATTGCTTCCTACTGCGATTTATTGTGGCAAATTGAAGCGTTCCAAGAAGCCAAGCGGTTTGTGTTGGCTCCTCGCAACGATGGTCAGTTACAGTCTTTTTTTTTTTTTTTTTTAAATAGACTGAGGTTGCAACGTCAGGGCTTGAAAATCTGTTGCCATCTAAACGGCCTGAGATAGGAAACGGCAATGAGTCCTCTGACAGGCTTTGGCCACTGGGGTATATAGGCTTACCGAGCCAGAAACAGAACAGAGCAGCTTCAAAGCAGAAACATGGCAACTGATAGCATGTGGTGTCGCGGCGCTGTCGGAGCGACTGAGTCGACCGTACGTCAGAGTACAGTCGAGTCCTTGGACTGGCTAATCGAAATTTTCGAGACAAAAATAAAAAGACGTCGCAGCGTTCCACGCGACGAAGGATCTGACCTGTTGAGGAGAGGCATGATGGTGTTTATAAGGGAGGGGAATGGTTTGGAGAATGAAACAGAGATGCTGACATTTAAATTATTTTCAATTATTCAACCTCACAAAGATAGTCTAGAGATGAATTCTACTTCCATGAAGTCACATAGTTACTCTGTACGAGAAAAAAAAGTACACAGTTTTTATGTGATTTGCTTTTCCAGAATAACACGATGCAAAAAACAAATATCTCTTTTCAGACAGTAACATCATTTCAGACATGATTTTAATTCCTTGAATGACTTTAGCATTTCAAGAGGATATTAAATTACTAATCGCTAATTTCTATAAAAATTTGTAACAGAATCCTCTTGAAACTTTTGGGTTTTGTGTCCCCTTAATTTCAAGTTTGGAGCACAGACTCAAGTGTCATTTGTTTTGCCTCAGCCAAATGTCACAAGCCAAATGTCAACAAAAGATCACCCAACTCACCAACCCCCACCTCCCATCACATGGAGACTGGAATGGCGAGATGCAGTTGTTCTGGCTCTGTTCAAGCTTTCTCTCTCTCTCTCTCTCTCTCTCTCTCTCTCTCTCTCTCTCTCTCTCTCTCTGTCTCAGTCCAAGAGAAGGGTGATGGTGTTTCAGTAATGCAGACCCGTGCTTTCGATGGCTAATGGATAAGATGGTGGTATTCGGAGATGATGTACGGGCAGTCGCTTAGCCCATACACTTTTACAGGCAGCTTCTGCCATTACATTGACAGTAAGATGTGACAGTGAATTATGACAGGGAGGGGGTCAAGCATTCTCATTTTACACACAGGTAATGCTCATTTAGAGAGATGAGCTCTCTGTTACGGGCCCATGCCCTTCACTTTGCAACATACCCGTCAACCAAACAGAAACACTGACTCGACGCTACTAACTGATTTTTTTTTTTTTATAGAATAATTTACCTATTAATTTACCTTTAAAACATTTATATACTTCAACATCATATTACCTAATATGGGCTATATGCTGTAAAAAAAAAAAATGAGGTTAATGTGTTTTCTCTACGCTAAGCCAAGATTAGTAAAACTTTTATTGGAGTTACCAAATTCTTATGCCTTTAAAGGAAAAGTGCTGAGAGACTTTGTAGCCCACCTTAATTGAAGTCAACTGTTGTAGTCAAAGTAATCTAAGAGGAAAGCCGACTCAGTAGAGACATAAAAGCCCAAGGCAGGGTGACAGCTAACTTTACACTGGCTGCCATTTACACATGGTGCCATTCAGCTGATCTGGCTATATTAAATTGATCCGGGCTGACACTCAAAATGAATGTGTTTTGCATTAATTAATGTACAGAATATTTACATGTTCCACCCATTTAGAAGACTCCTCTTGCTCAGATTCTCTCAGGTAACATAGCAACTGGGAGAGACAGGCACTGAATCAAATCAGTGAGCTAATCTGCATGCTGAATTTAGCAGGAAGAGGAAGTTGACATTTTAGCAGCAACAACAAAAGTACATCTGTAGATTAGCCTTCCTGACATTAAACAAAAATGTTTTGAAAGTGTTGAATTTGTATGGGCACTGAACTACAGAGAAAATTGCAGAGCCTATACAGAAAATGATCTTACTCTAAGTGTAAGGACAATGCATTCCCTCAGACAAATAAATCCAATGGGTCCTTGGGGAAGATTCTTAAGTTCAGTTTTTGGTAATGAAAATGCGGTTATCTATAAATGCTTCCACAACAGATCTATTATCCTAACTTAAATGGTATGTGTGTGTATATATATATGCAAATATAATCCTAAAACTACATCCAAAAGTGATAGGAACATGACCAGACCTGTTTTTCTCATGCTGTCTGAACTGATAGCTCTGTGTGTGTGTGTGTGTGTGTGTGTCTGTGTGTGTGTGTGTGTGTGTCTGTGTGTGTGTGTGTCCATTTGTGCATGTGCTGGAAGACATTAGTGAGGGAAGAGTTGAGTCTTAAGTGTCCCTTCACTTTCACTTCACTGTGTAAATGGAGAAATGGCCTCGTCTTAAATATCCTCAAAGAGTTATTTGCGAAAAAGCCTTGCTTTGCTTAACCCAGTGCGAGTCATGGATACAGTTCAGTATTGGCCTTTATTAGGCTTTTTGCCCAGAGGCCAGCACGGGAGAGCAATAAAAAGCTGTTTGCTGTGTTCTTGGAGGATCTACTTAAATTGTAGATTGGGCAGATTGTTTTTAAGATTATCGTTTGTGAAGTAAATTCCATGAAGGGAGATGCTGTGCGGAGATCTTTCTGGAGTTAATGCTTTCGCTACTGTTACTATTCCAGTAACTGTGGGTTTTTTTACAATCGTAATTTTCTCATTTTTACCACCTTATTTAGGCTTTATGATTCTTTACTTTTTTTTGTTTGTTTTCTTCAGAATTCTTTATTGATGCTTGAAAATTAACATTTAACAACTGAAAAAGAAAACAAGAAAGGAAAAAAAAAGAAACAAAAACATTGTATGTATTGAATAAGGAGACATTAAAAAAAACCTGTAGACAATGTATGAAATTCCTGTGGCTGTCTTCCATAAATAGTAATCTTTATTCCTTGTTTCAACATTTTGATTTCTTCTGAAATATGCGTCAATCAAATTTTGAGTTCCTCAAGATCCAGAGGGCAAAACAAACTGTTTTCTGAAGGGGTAAAATAAAGTATGTCAAGAAAACGAGGCAACATTTCCACCTTTTTCCCCACGTGTCAGTTCTCCAGTAGTCTGAGTACCATAACCCTCCCCTTTTTCATGTCTAAATGACTGGAGCTTTTCACACAGCTACAGCTGAACAGCATAAAGCTCATCACGAGACTTACAATACCTCTGCAATGTGTTATTTCAATAAAAACGTTCTCAATGCTTCATGCTTCAAAAAGGAAAGGGCGAGAGCAAGAGAGAGAGAGAGAGAGAGAGAGAAAGAGAGAGAGCAGAAAAAGAGAAGAAAAAAAGAAATATAAACAAAGAAAAAATACCAAAACTCGTGAACCTCCATGGTGCCAAGCCTCCTACATGCAGTAGTATGCATACATGTGTAAGTCATTTGATGTTTATGCTGTTGGCATTTCTGGGCACAGCCTATGAAAATACACTCACAGAGGCATTCTGGATGTAAAATGAGATTTGCGCTAGTTCAGAGAATTCATCCGGCATAAGAAGATGAATTTTTGTGTAATGTCTAAGTTCTATTATTAGAACTTGTTTATTTTATTCTCTTGCCTTGACTAACAAAAGGTAGTATAGTTAGATGAACAGA
>NC_044498.1:7772564-7862564 GCF_902362185.1 Chanos chanos
GTCCAGCGACTCGCTTACGAGACACCACAGGGAGATATTTGTATTGTCGTTTTAAAAACTCTCTGTGAGGAAGTTGAAAGGAATAAACACAGAGTGCTAAACAAGGGAGAGCAGATGGGAGGAACTGATTGAGATCTGTGGGTTATTGCCTGAGTAAAGCCAGAGAGGAGAAGAACTGTTATTTGTGGATCTCCCTCACCGTTTTCGCAGATTGAATGTTGAGATAGAGAAACCCCGATAAACAAATGGATCCCAAGAGCGCCTAAGAAACTGCTACAAAACAACGTCACGTGGGTCCTGGAACAGAAATCAGATTCGTCGAAAGACAGGAGAACCTCTGAGGCACTTGAAATGTAAATAATGGCACAAAATTACATTTCAAAAGAGAAAAAAAGCCTCTCCAGTCTGTGCCATGAGACCATAGCCTAAATTTATTTATAATTTAAGAAGTTTTGTTGTTGTTGTTGTTGGTGGTGTTGGTGGTGGTGATCGTTTTAACACTTTTATGTATTAAATAAATAGTTATGGTAGCAAAAAAGTAAGACGTCATGCATACTGAGAGAGACGGCACTTACATAATGAAAAGCAGGGTTCTGGATTATATATGGTTCAAAATATTACGGTCTTACTGTTTTAAAACAAGCAACAAATGTCTAGACACATAAATATAAAAACGCTTCAGTATTGTGTGTATTCAGTTTTTTATTATTGTTGTTGTTGTTGTTGTTGTTGTGTTGTTGTTGTGTTGTTTTGTTTTAAGGATAATATACACATAGGTTTATTCAGAGTGAATAATCTTTCCATCAGACGTGATGATGACTAAACAAAACTAATAAACGTAACAGGAGGTTGTCGCTGGTTGACAGGCAGTCAAAACTGCAGGGTGTTGGTGATTTAAATTAAAAAAAAAAGTAAAAAGCAAAAACAGCAAACAACTTGCTATATCCATGGACTGAACATTCCAGTAATAACTCTTACACCAGTATACTTTACGCCATCTTCGTCACAGAGCCAGTCACTAAATCACTAAAACAGTCTCCCAACTCTTTGACAGAACTTTTCAACCCTGCAACCTCGTGAGCGTGGGGTGTGAAACAATAACAATCAGACGAACAAACAAATAAACGAAAATGCAAAAATTACACCCCATTACAAAACATTACATAGGAGGGACTGTTTGCAATCCTTCAGATATTCTTGACTGATAAGAGATCGGGGACAGAAATCAGTACAATACCGAAATCTTTTGAAGAAAAAGACCTGGGTCAGATATGATTTCCTCATGTACGAAATTCACTTTGAAAGATATAATCTGGAATTAAGTGAGTGAGTTGCCGCCCTGTTGAGGAGGGTTAGGTGGAGAGTTCTTATCAGATTAAATCAATCGGTCAGTCAGTATTGCTCAGAAACTTTGCAAGATACAAATAAAACGTTAGAAAAAGTATTTAATCTTCTCAGTTTGGCATATGAAAGCTGTAATTAAATATGAGACAACTAATCCACTCACGCTGATAAGACCTGATGGAAATGAGATACAGATGCGAAAAAGGTAAATGGAACGGACCAATGTTACAAACATCTGTCACAAATATACCTTTTTTTTTGCCAAAGAAATGAAATCTCATTGGCTTTAGTGTCACTTTTCAACCTGTGTCTGTGTGTATACATGAAGGCAGTTCTTATACCACCGATTAGAAGCAGCAGTTTCTGAATTTTTACACACATTTAATTTGTTAATTTACAAATAATCCCATCATTGCTATTTCCGTCATTTTAACCCGGCGTCTTTAAGTGAATTAGGTGGTTACGGTTTTTTAAAATCTCATAAAAATGCTGTTATTTGTGGGAGCAAAGCGAAAAATGCCTTTTTTTCTTTTCTTTTTTTTTTTTTACTGAGAGGGCAACATATCCCCTTTTAGAGTGTGATCCCCTTGCCATTGGCTGAGCCTTCAGCTCGCCTCAGCCACTCCACTTCAGTCCCACTCAGATTATGTCACAGCAGATTACAGCCTCTTACAATGTCAACCAGACATAAGAGTGAGCTGAAAGGTGTAAACAGGTTACACTACACTACACAACACTGCACACACTCACACACACACACGCACACACACACACACACACACAAACACACACACACACACACACATGCTCCTAGGGATCACGGCAGTCAACAAGTTCACTCACTCTTTGAAAAGGACATCAAACATCTGTCGACAGATCCCTGAGTGACGGAACTTCCCCACCCGTCCCGCTCCCTTCTGTTCCCTTGAAGTGTACAGGCCCCAGGAGACGTGTCATAGGAGTCTGGGGCTGTGTGTGTGTGTGTGTGTGTGTGTGTGTGTGTGTGTGTGTGTGTGTGCATGTGTCTGTCTGTACGCGTGTGTGTGAGTGTGTGTCTGTCTGAACATGCGCGCGCGTGTGTGTGTCTGTCTGTACACGTGTGTGTGTGTCTGTCTGTACGCGCGTGCGTGTGTGTGTGTGTGTGTGTAAAAATAAATTTGCCTGTCATTTGCAGACCCCAGTAGATAGTTATATACGATATATAACTATTCGGTTGTTTTACATCTCCCATTCAGAATCATTTAAACTTGTGTATGAGTGATAAGACAGTGCGGTTTTACAAGTGTTTACACAGCGTCACACTCAGAAACACCTACTTAGCGATGCTGTGTTTTGTCACAGTGACACAGCTGGCCTGTGAAACGACCTCTGTCGTATCCCCTGGTAGCTGAGGTAGTGTCTGGTGATGAAGAAGTGCTAAGGGCTCGGGGAGTCAGAAATACATGCAGAGATTTGGTGGTGGAAAGTATCCAGACGTAGACTTCCTCCCTCTGTAGCCCAGGAACGGAAATTCGCAGCAGATGTTACTTCAAACGGCCGAGACGGCCGCGGGATCAGGCCGCTGGATAAAGCCCATCCTCTGCCCGATCTACTGACCTTTTCCTCTCATCCCTCTCTCATTCTTCTTCTTTCTCTCAGTTTCTTTTTCCTGCGAACAGATGGAAAAACAAGTCCTCGCTGGCTGTTTTCACAGCTTGACGAGAGCACGGATGGATTTGCGTCGCTCCGTTACAAAGCATTTATTTTCATCCATAATTCACCTATGCATTAGAACGCTCCTGTTAAAATGAGGTGAAATGCGACTGCACACGAGTTTTCCCTCTCCCACTTGATAAACATATTTAATATTTCAAATAACCTCATGCAGCGTGGAGGTTTGCCTTTGTCTTATAATAGATGTATGGGTTGAATACGTGGTGTGAGTGTGCGTTCATGTGCATAAGTGTGCGTGTGTGTGTGTGTGTGTGTGTGTGTGTGTGTGTGTGTGTGTGTGTGTATGTGTGCATGTGAGGGGGGGGGGGGGGGGCTCATGAGAGAGAAAGCATGTTTTTGTTCTATAAAATTCACTGAAACACTTCTTTTCATAGCCCAGCTTGCAGTATGCACGAGTACATTTTTTTTGTCACAGAACATTCTTTTCAGAAAAAAAAAAAAAAAATTATGTATACTTTCTCCCAAATTGTCGTAAATCAGTTGTAGAGCTCGTTATTGTAAACCGTAACTGTCATCGGCGGTGCATTAATATTTAAAGGTTAAATTCTTTATGTTCATTTTCTTAGAACTCAATAAAATTAAGCAATTATACTTCATATCTGAGAAACTATTTTAGCAGAGTTCCTGCCAGTCTAATCAGTTTAGGATACAAAATCAGTTACTCATTTCAAACACATTTGGACACTCGTGTGCGTCTTGTAACCATTTAAAATCACCACTGAATGCATCAGCCTAAAAATGTGGCACAAAAAAAGGAAAAAAAAAAGGCAAATTTTAGGTGCTTTATGAGTTGTAAATGTAAACATAGAGAAAGGGCAACGCTAGGCTAATGACGTCTCAGGGGAATCACACAGTTGTCGATGGTCGTAGACCAAATTGCTGAAGGCTAGTCTAAGTGGACAATTTTTTATTGCTTTCAGTGGGGGTTGATAGTTCATTACGTCCCAGCAGAATAGTGTAAGAGTAGATTACGATCAAGCCCCAAGGCTTTGAGCTACCTGCATCTGAAGGTCCAGTAAACAGCACTCTTGCAAAACCCAGTAAATAGCACACTCCTCAGAAGTCAGAATGATCCACAGCCAAACTTTCAAACCAAATATCCGGGGTGATAGACATTAAACACCAGCTCCCCTGGACAAGGATTATGTCTTGCCCTAAAATAAATGATATATTTTTAATGGAGAGTGTGTATCAGAGTTCAGTGATCACCAGCCTTACTCCATGTTTTAGAAGATAGCTATAAATGTTTGCCCGGTCTTTTGAGAGCCAGTGGAGTAGGGCTTGCAAAATATACTGAATAAATGAAAAGACTGGAATATAACAACTAGGAACTCTTCAGTCAAGTTCCACAGTTACAAGGCCAAATTAACTGTTGGACAGGGGACCACTCTGGACCACAGCTTCGGCCAGTGAACTCTGAGTCTTTGTTTGTCGTATTAGCAGCACTTGAAAGGTACTATAGCCTCATAGCGGCAAATAAAATAATAAACATGCAGTTGCTGCCTGTCGAAAGGCTTATAAGGCACTTTTAATGTTTTAATGTTTTGCTGAAAGAAGCATAATCTACTTTTATAACTGTTGATTCTATCCCTGTCTTAAAAATGAAGAAACTTTGATGATTACCTCAAAACATGGCGGTCACAGTGAGAGCAAAACTTCTTAATGATGGGTCAAAGGAAAGCGAAAACTTTGGACTGTGGTAAAACGGAACGATGGTGTAAAACCTGGCCCCAGAAATGTAAAACAAAAGTACGCAGCCAGTTATTTTCTGAAAGAGTCCTTTTGTATTGTATTTATATAAAACATTAGCATGCCTACAATTTGCCTACAAGATGTTTCCATCAGAATGTGACTCTATATAAAAATAGGTTATTTCCTCTGCACATTTCATATGTCCAATATATAATTCATGGCGTGTATGGCAGCTAGATTTATGTTGAAATGAAATTTTTTGTGGACTGGGAAGGGCGAGGCAGTCAATCTCAGTCGTTTGGCAGATAAAATTAAACATGAAAGGCACTGAGAAAGTCAACCCTAAAAAAAAAAAAAAAAAAAACTAACAGAAAGTTGATATTGAGTAGCCACATGCTAAACCAACGAGAGAGAGAGAGAGAGAGAGAGAGAGAGAGAGAGAGAGAGAGAGAGACCCTTGGGCGTGGATTACGTTTACAGATCCATACCAACATTATTTAAAATAAGGCAAGGGACTATACCGATTAAATGTCTTCTGCCTCTACTTTGTCATCAGAAGCTAACGATTGCAAATTGATCAGCCAATCATGCGGGCCCTAATCTGTGTACAATGCTTTTATTTCTTTCCCCTCTCACGGGCTGATCCGTCCAGTTTACCCTTTAACATTCTTCACGCCAACAGTTCAATAGCTGGCTATGTTTCACAATTTATTGAAGTCACAACTTTAATTACAGTATTGAGGCTAACGCTTCACCACATTCTCTCGAAAAAAAAAAAAAAAAAAACTGAGGCCAATTCTCCACGTTTGTAAAGTAAGAGATGAAAGATAAAACAGAGAGGGGATGGTTCACAGAGGAGAATGACAGTTTACTTTGCTCTCAGAGTGAAAAGCACGAAGGATGAGTTGATTGAGAAGCCAAATAATTTTCCTTTAGGCCAGGGAAGGCCAAACTCAAAAGTAAAGCATTACCCTAAGGCTCTTCGTTTGACAAAAGCAACTGCAGATGACAGTGGTGAAAATTTAAGCTGCAGCCATCACAAGTCCACGGCCTATGAATATTATGATGTCTAATATTTCCTTCGTATCTCTGTGATAGTGAGTTTATTCCTATGCATATGTTCTCTCTCCCTCTCTCGCTCTCTCGCTCTCTCTCTCTCTCTCTCTCTCTCATGTGTGTTTAAACCAAGTAGAGGGAGGGGCACACAGAGACAGACATACACACTGAAGCAGAGAGAGAGAGAGAGAGAGAGAGAGAGAGAGAGAATGCAACTCAAGCACTGCTGAATCAGTATTAAACAGTAGCCTGAACAGTCACATAAAATTACTCCAGCAGTCATCTCATGTAACTGAAGGCCACAAGACACTGCAATGCAAAATGTACATATAAAGATAGTGATAGAGAGAGCTATGAACAGAACTGAGACATTAAATGCTTTTAACCACGGAGTTTACAATGAGAATAATAAGAACCCAGTTAAACGTTAAATAAGCATTCCATGACCATGCGACTAATTTGCCAGTTAGTTAAAACAAAGGCACAATAACAACGTGTTTAACAAGGTAAATTATTGCCATGTAGACACTTTCAAAGAACACTCTCTTGACATTCTCAATAGCTGCAAGGAAAACAACCGGTATTTCTCTCGTTGTGCTGTACGCTCGTTCTGTCTGAATCAATATATCCAAACTTTTTAGCATCTTCTTGCATAAATGGACAAATATACAAAATAAATCTGGTGAAATTATTTTGGAAGTGTCGTCATTTATTTTATAGCAGGGCAGTGGCGAATCTACAGTACGTGTCATCCTGGTGGTGCTCCTTATCTCCGGCTGAGGCGCATACTTCAGTCAGGATAGGGTAGGAGGGACAAAGTGAGAAACTGTGAGAGCAAGCGAAAGAGAGGGAGAGAGAGAGAGAGCGAGGGTGAGAGCGAGAGAGAGAGGGAGATAGAAGTGGAAAACGTTGAGCAGTAGACACAGATCGTTATCAACACAATTCTCCACTTTAAACATCTCCCTAAGGTTCAAGTCAACGAGATCAAGTCTTACTCTCGTCAGTAAAAATTTGGATACGAGAATACGTCATGACTGGGGCGTCTGGTGGCTGTTCGGACGAGTGCTTGTTCACTGTTTTGGGAGACGAAAACGGAAAAAGTCGATGTTGTGAGTTTGGGAAAACTCTGTTTTCCTAATGCAATATTTAACAATTTAAGTGGGTGCGGAGAGGAGCCGTAGGGGGGAGAAAAAGAGAGGGCCACCACGCCGGAGTGAGAAGTGCGGACATAACACTCCTTTTGACGGAGTCGGTATGTTGTCCGGAACAGCGGGGACGGAACGTTTGCTCGGAACCAAAACGTTAAAACAGTATCGCAGTGGAATGCCTGTTGTTCACTGCGTCCAACTTAACCGAACGCCTGCATGAAGGACACAAGACGAAAGAAAAACTATTGGATGTGCCTGAAGTATTCGCATTATGGAAACGGATATAGCCGCGCTCAAAGAGGTACTGTATTGAATAGTTCTGAGCCACGGTGAATTATAACTGCTAAAATAGTTTGATTTTCTCAAGGAAGAATAAGAATTAATTAGCCAAATATATTTTACTGGTCGGATAATCTGGGTCGGTTATAACAACAGTTTTCTGCTGGTCCGAATGTGTTTGTGTTCTAAATTTGGTCTTGTGAACAAATGTATGAGTATCTCCGTGGATACAGCCAACAACCGTCAGATTAACTATGCATGATTAGTTTACTCAAAAGTAGTGAATAATAGTGGGCAGCCTTAGTCGTCGGTTAAGATTAAACCTTCTGTTAATCAGTGCGCTAAAACGCACGGTTTCTCCCTTGGTCTCTTGGTGCGGTAGGCGAAGCCTTTTCTGGCAATCCCTTATGCTTGACTCGGCGCACAATCCCTCCCGATGATAATTCACTCAAATGAACACCCTTCTCTGGACTACCTTTGAAGATCACTAGATCAGGCTCTCAACACAACGAAAATCTCTTCTAAACTTTTAATTGCTTTTTCCATATCGCAGGCTAAGCTGCGAGATCTCGGCCCATCAAATTACAGTTCATTGCAATGCAAAGTCGTCTGTTACATGAGCACGAAACACTTACCTCTCTGACAGCAAAACATTCAGTAAATGCATTACTGTACTTGAGGAGAGTGGGCATTTTAAAACTAAAATGCTGGAACAGGCTACTTTGTAGATAAATAGTCTTTTCAGAATTACGAAAGTGGAAATTATCTTTATCTTAAAAGCTTTCTTATATTTCTTATTCTCACGTCTTGATTTCAGACAGCAGCATTTGTTCAAGTGTTCCGTTTAAGCAGTAATATATATATATATATATATATATATATACACATATGCTGGTATACTTTGCATAATGTTTATAATGTTTTGCGTGAGTATTTTAACAAGACGGTATGTAGAGAAGCATTATTTAAATAACAAGATTCAAACAATTATCCATTTCCTGTGCTCATCTTCAGCAAAGCTACACACAGTCCACTCAAATTTGCTTTTTTTTTTTTTTTGCGAAAGACAGAGCCTGTTTTAGATTTATTTTGATATTCTTTGAGTATAACAGTGCATTAAATATTTATGCCATTTTCTTAACCTTACCGTGAAGTCTTTCTTATCTGTTCTTTGCATTGATGAATTTGCAATGTATTTGAGTTACCAAGGTAATAAAATCTCAACACTGGATCTCATGTCAACTGTAATCCTTTGGCCTTGAGCTTACTCAGAACCTCTCCAGCGAGAAAAATAGCCTGTATCGATCATTTATCGCAGGTAGAGGAGCTAAATTATCCTCCAATCCCATTTCATTGACAGGCAGTGTTCGTCACTCTGAGCTTGGTATAGGACCCCCCCCCACCCCACCCCATTCACCTTCCTCCTCTCTCATTATTTTTTTTTCCTAATCCTTTTTTACTTCACAAGGCCCTGATGGTACAGTATGTATGAGATATTTGTCATGCATGTCAGCACAGTCACCCTGGCTGTTTACTGTAAGCTAACTGTATGTTTACCAGTATTTGCTTCAAAGAAGGCCTTTAACTGACAGTGTTTACTGAAACCATTCATGCCTCTCTATTTAGGCAACTAGCCCTGTTCTTTTAATTTGTCTCAGACAAATCTAATTTTGGTTTGGGGGTTAGCCATACTGTGTGAATGTGGGCACATGTTTTTTTTGAAAAAAATTCAAACGTCCTTGCAGTGATACATGAAATACTATTCCCTTTGCTGACGGGGGACTCCACTGAAAGACCTCTTTATATTAGCAGGGCCAGATGTGACAAGAGCTTTCATGTCCTGAATTTTTTATCACGTGGAGTAGAGATTTCTTAACAAATGGATAAAGAGAGAGTGTGTGTGTGTGTGTGTGTGTGTGTGTGATACAATCCTTTAGAACACTAATAATCATCTTCTCTTTGCTGAAACAGGTTTCTGGATCCAAATGTCACATCCCCTGGAAGCTGCCCCAGACGGGGCCTACCAGTGTGTGACGGTCGGGCGGGAGGGGCCTTCGGAGGCACTGTGCAGCACGTTCTCAGACAGGCTCCGTCTGGGCCCACCGCCACACATGAGGCATCTAGCCATGGTCTGATATCGTAACATGGATGACATCATTCATACAGCCAGTACCCTCTAGTGAGACCATTGCTTTTCCGACTGGGGACTAGCAATTACAGGATGATTACCGCTCAACGTCCTATGTTTACTATTAACTCCGCATTAGCATAATCTTTCAGAGGACTTCCTCTTTGCTGGATTTATTTCATATCCTTTTTTTCTTCCCTCAACTTCAATCCATTGGTATTATTATTACTATTATTATTGTAGGTGTTGTTTCCCAGTCTCTCTGGTGTTTTCCATTATGGAGTTTCAAGCTGGATTGTGGAATAAGGATTGGCCCTCGTTTCTCCGGTTTTGGTTGACTGTGTTACTGAGCCTTCATGTCCAGTTCAGCCCAGCTGCCTCATGCCCTGAGGAATGCCGCTGCGACAAAACGTTTGTTTACTGCAACGAGAGGAGCCTAACATCTGTGCCTCTGGGGGTACAGGAGGGTTACAAGACCCTTTACCTCCACAATAACCAGATTAACAATGCTGGCTTCCCCGTGGAGCTGCACAATGTGGCCTCTGTAGAGACTGTCTTTCTATATGGCAACCAGCTGGATGAGTTCCCTCTCAACCTGCCCAAGAATGTGCGTGTGCTGCACCTACAGGAGAACAACATCCAGACTATCTCCAGGGCAGCACTGGCTCAGCTTCCTCACCTGGAGGAGCTTCACCTGGACGACAACTCTATTTCAACAGTAGGGGTGGAAGAAGGGGCTTTCCGGGAGGCTGTCAGCTTGAAATTACTCTTCCTGACCAAGAACCACCTGAGCAGTGTACCCATTGGACTCCCAGCTGATCTGAAGGAGCTGCGGCTTGATGAGAATCGAATTGCTATAATTGCAGAGGAGGCCTTCCAGAATGTCACCACCCTTCAGCGGCTATTGCTGGATGGAAATCTGTTAGTGGATGAAGCTATCGCTCCAGGAACCTTCCAGGATCTGTCAAACCTGCGTGAGCTTTCTTTGGCCCGCAACTCACTTATGACACCTCCTCGTCTGTTGCCAGGTACATCCCTGGTTAAACTAAACCTGCAGGAGAATCAGATAGAAGACATTCCAGTGACAGCCTTTGCTGGTCTCCATCGACTGGAAAAACTAGATATTTCCAGCAACCAACTGCAGTCTCTAAAGCAGGGAGTCTTTGACAGCCTTGTCAGTCTTAGACTGCTCAATGTGAGGAACAATCTGTGGCGTTGTGACTGCTCTATCAAATGGGTTATCGAGTGGCTTAAGTCCCTGCCGCAGTCCATGCCCCAATCTCTGAATGTCCGTGGGTTCACTTGCCAGAGTCCAGAGAGGGTAAAAGGCATGGTAATTCGAGAGCTAACCTTGGATGCCATCCAATGTCCGGTGGGAACAGAACTGTTGCCCTGGCCCACTCAACCTCATCCATCTCCATCCGGCCATCACAGCACCACCGTCACCTCCACCACTACCTCCTACTACACTACCTTTTACCCACCATCTCCCAGCCCTACACTTCCAATGCCTTATTTCCCATCCGGTCCCCTCCCTCCTTATGAGGACCCCTTAAAAATCTTTTTCCACATTGTAAATTCCACGTGTATCGAGGTGAGCTGGGAATCCTATTTCACTGTAACGGCTTACAAGGTCACTTGGGTCAAGATGGGGCAGAGCTTAATGAGCGACGTCACCCGTGAGAGAACAGTCCCAGGGGACCTTAGAAAACTTAGCCTGTCAAACTTGGAACCAAGGTCTGTCTACCGCATTTGCGTGTATGTCCTGGACACTCTCAACTCCTACCGACCAGGAGAGGATACAATTTGCTCAGAAGCAAAAACTAAGTCCACCTCCTCCAACCCCAACAGCAAAGTCACTGAGTCAGAGCCAGCTGCCCAGCAGGATAGCAGCTCCACACTCCTATTGGCTGGGGTGATAGGTGGAGCTGTCTTGGTTGTCCTGGTGACCCTGCTGAGCCTGTTTTGCTGGCACATGCACAAGAAGAGCAGATCATCGTCGTCCAAATGGAAATATAATAGGGGCAGGAGAAAAGATGACTACTGTGAGGCAGGCACCAAAAAGGATAACTCCATCCTTGAAATGACTGAAACCAGCTTTCAGATAGTGTCCTTGAACAATGAGCAGCTTTTAAAGGGCGACTTCAGGATTCAGCCCATCTACACTCCTAATGGTGGCATCGGCTTCAGAGACTGCCACCTGAGCAACAATAGCTTAGCATACTGCAAGAGCAGCAATGTTCCCACCGTGGACTTCTGCCACACGTGATACCACAAAAGTGTGTTAAAATTGTAGTTAAAATATACTGTACTATTATATATATATATATATATATATTTCCAAGTTCTGTCTACATTGTAATTTATACTGTGGACAATTATGTGGAATTCTCCCAACTTTTTTATTCTTAGTGAAAAAAGAAATACAAGTGGGTGTTTTTTGTAATAAGTGCGACTCGAAGTGGTTTCGTGCAAAGACTGTGCAGTTGAAATAGTACAATCATGAGAGGATGAGAACCTGGCACGAATGCTGTCGGGTTTCAGCTTGAAGGGTTTGGATATTTTGCTAACAACAACAGCAAAATATGCCCTCCATGCTGAAATACAGCAAACCCTTCACAGAACGGTAGTTAAGATAACATCATGGTTTGGAAATGAAAACACGACTGATTAGCCGGCAGTGGAAAAATAGGGGATTGGTGTTAATTTTCTTCTTTTTTTTTTTCATACAAAGAATTGAAGTGCACTTTCTTAATGCAGCAGAGAGCATAAGCAGTCATTCAGGAAATGAGCTTTTGTGGAAATCACACAGGAGGGAAAAAGAGCACACTTTTCAACACCACACAGCTCCCCTGGGATGCCAACCGAACAATGCTGAATGCGGTAGGGAAAGTGCCAGAAGTGCTCTCCAGGCCTGTGTTTAACTAGGCATGTGGACTTTTTTTTTTTTTTTTTTTACAGCTTTGGCCACTGGGGGGCAGCTATTCTCAGCATATTTTAGATACAGCAAAGAGGTACAGACCAGATCTTCTCTGACCTCTTGATTGCTGTCAGAACTCAATACCTCTGTCCAAGTGAACTTTAATGTTAGAGCTATTTCAGAGTTCATAGTTATTTGTGGTGACAGGTGCAATTATCAAAACAGTCATGAACAAAAATGCAAAGAGATTCTGACGGCGTATCAATACCGACCAATTAGGATGCAGACCCCACTGTTAGAGACTTTCTCTGCACTACGAACTCGCACTTGTTCCTCAGTTTTTAGATGTGCAGGAGACGCTCATTAAAAAGTGTCACACTGTATGTGTGTCTCACTTTTATTGCACCCTAATTACCCCCTAATTATTTTGGAGGATTTACAAATTAGGCATGAGCAGCATGGAGCTGTCTCTCACCCTTTCAGAGGAATTTGAAATGGAGCATTCTACAGGTACGTCACGTATTTTGGCATCTACAGGACTGCCTGCTTAGTTTCTCTTCTGATATGACATCCTTTTAATCATGTATCGGTTTAGCTAGATACGGAATTGATGGCCGGAAACAAAAGCTGCTCTCTTTTTTTTTTTCTTTTTCTCTCTCTCTCTTTTTGCACAATAACTGGCACTCTGTAGAGCTCTATCATTTGAAAAAAATCTGGATCTCAGCGTGAGCACAGTTAAAAACTATTTTTAATGCAATGCTGGGTTTTCAGAGACCACTTGGAGTTTATGGGAATGAGCATTCTACTATAGTAAGGTTTTTCTCTTTCTTTTTTTTTTTCATCGTGCGCTGTTACTCATAGACTTTATTTGCTTTGACAAAATTTTGTTCTGCAGGCTGAGTTCAAAGAATACCCTCACACTCCTTACTCCAACTCCCCCCATAATCCCACCATCCAAGAAAAGGGGAGAAAAATATTTTTTCTCTTGGCAGGATGATTTGCAAGCCCAGAGAGAGGGAGAGAGAGAGAGAGACAGACAGACAGACAGAAAGAAAGACAGAGAATATAGGATCAATTGACAAAAATAACCCTTTCTTAAGCTTTGGCAGGATGTTTTGATTTGTTATACACATAGCAACCAAACCCATCTTGTAAATTGTATGATTTTCACAAAGTAAGTCATAACCTGTTAAACACATTCCTTAGACCACACTCACCTTATCCCTTTTTTTTGGTTATACAGATGCAAAGCAGATGTTTCAGTGAAAACTTTGGTATTTGGTTTTTCAAGACAAACAAATATTCCCTAAGCAAAGGAATAAGGGCTACTGCAATTTTGTGTTCATCAAAGGGTCTGTGTGTTTTCTGTCAAGCATACAGCAAGATATTTTGACGAGACCTTAAGTTCTCTATGAGATTAGTTCCTCTCTGTTCCTCAGTTTTTATTTAAGAGCTTTTAACTGTTGTTTACACCATTAACTATTAATCACTTCAGTTTTTGGCATCTGCAGAGGAGCATTTGCAAATGTCCAAAGCTCATCACAGTTATCTCATCACGGGCAGTAGAGATTTGAATAAATTGCCTTTTACTTAACTGACCATATAAATCCAAGTGAATTCTTGCTTTGTTGTTTTTTTTGACAGCCAACAGAGTTATGGAGGTCTGAGTAGTGAAAATTATTGATGTTTATCTTTTTTTTTTTACGCTCTGGTTCCACAGAGCTAATGTCCGCTGATTGAATGCAGGCCTTTTTGAATAGTTTCCTTTTTTTCTGTTAAAAAAAAAAGAAGGGTTCACAAGTTTCCTCTTGGCTGTTGCCTATATTCAGAACATTATTTCTAATAGCGGCTGACAGATGATCTTCACAAGACATGAATAAGGAGATTTTATGATGACAGCTCTAGGTATAGATGATAAAGCAATGACAGAGTGGAAAGAATATACTTTTCACTAGCAATTGTGGGCACGCAGTTTTAAGGAGCCAGGAAGCACTACACATTGCTATAGCAAAAACAATGCCTCTAATGAAACAGCGTCTTTATATGAATGGTGCTGGCTCATGATGAGAAATGGGTGACGCTGGTTAATTGTTTAAATTGCTCTTAAGTTTCTCTTGGTGAGCTAAGTGTGTCTGAACACAGGTCTGTGGGTGTTGGGTGCTGTACAGGCACTGCTCTATAGCATTAGATCCTGAAAGTTATCCACCCCATGAAAAGCACATTGATTTTGATTGGAATGATTATGCTAAATTGCTTCAAGGGTCAATTTTAACTGAGCACTGCAGAAAATTAGGCTGAATACTCTCAAGGCATAGCACGTGCTCCTCTCTCTCTCTCTCTCTCTCTCTCTCTCTCTCTCTCTCTCTCTTTCATGCTTTAAAGCTAGTCCTTCAAATGAAATTTTGCAAGTATATGGAACTGACTGATATTAATTTCATCCTGGATGTTAACTAAACTGGCTGAATTCCTGTTTATAACTCAGCTACTGAGTCCTTGGCTCTTCTGAGGTCAAATAAAGAGAGACAAAACATCATGTGCAGAATGTTGAATAATATCATGAACCTGGTTTTTCACAATGTCCCACTTTCAAAGTTTGTTACATTAAGCATTATGGGAAATGCCTGTTTTAATTCAGTGAAATTTTTGTTCTTTTCCAACTTTAATGTTTTTTTTTGTTTGTTTTCTTTTTTTTATATATTGGTTTAACGCAAGAATTCATCAAGTCGCATAGGAACCAAAGTAGCTTTTGTTTTTTGTTCTTGTTGTTGTCGTTGGTTTTGTTTGTTTGTTTTTGTTCTTTTTGGTTCCCGTCAAAAAGTATTGTTGTTGTTCCATGTACGTGCCTTGAAATGAACTTACAATGTAAAGTCCTTGAAACCTTTAAATGTTTTTGCACAAAATGTACATAGAAAAGTTGAGCTTTTTCTTGAAAAATAAAGGAGCCATGGGATTTGATCAATTAAATCAATTTGAACTTCAACAGTTTAATCTGAACTTATACAAATGTTTTCAAATTCTCAAAAATATGGTGTAAAAAATTTATAAGCAAAATGTTTAAATTGAGTCAGCTTATTAAACAAACTAGTAAACAGCTGTCTCTGAGTCTATATGTACACATTTACTGACAGAAAATGTATGCAAATATGTACATATAGCTCAAAAATTGCAAGTAATTGGAGTCTATACATAAAATTTCAACTCCACTGGAAGTCAAGTTAAGGTGCAGACGTAGGTGAGTTAGAAATGTCACAAATAATTTCAGTTATAGGCCTTGAACAAGTTCTTTCTTCTGGCTCCCTTTGGTACTTTCGTAACAGAGTGTCCTTATATGTTCAATCCAATTAGACGGTGAACTTTCAGAGTATGGGTGCCAGGAAAGGGAATGTTAAGTAAACAGGCACAAGGCCATTATTTCAATACTTTAAATACATACCTAACTGAGGTTTCCTTAAAGGTACAAGGGAGAGATATATTAACTCTATGAAAACATTGTATATTCAGGACCATCAGCGCTCATACTTCAATTGATGTATGTGTTATTCATTCGAAAACTAATCACAACCAATAACATGAAGTGTATCTGCTAATTAAGGTATAATGCAAAAGCTATTCCATGCTTAGTTACTTTAATGTGAACAATATATTACATTAAAAAAAAATCTAGAAAAAAATCCAGAAATGGAGACTTTAGATATTTTCCTTAATATTAGCTGGAAACTGCTCACATATGACAATATAAAACTAAAACGCCAAAAATAAGCTTCCCTATCACTCATTAACCCATATCTCAACATAAAGCTTAGCGTGTTAAAGTAAATTGTCAGGGAAGATGACACTTCCATATCTGACAATTGTTTATAAACTGTATTAAAAAATGGTTGTGGAATATTTTTACTTTTTACATCTGTGCAAAATGATCTATGATTAACTAACCTTTCTTTCCACAGGAATAACTCCTAGGGTACAGTATGTTCACTCTGGGAAGGTTTTTTTTTTTAAATTGGGCTGGATCAGGTCGCTCTATTTTAAATTAATCTACTAATTACTTTGACGTTCACATTTGGTGGACTTGATTTGAACTGAATGAATCTGTAACTATCCAGTTGGTCCAGTGGTATGTTTGAAAAGAGCTCGGTCCAGCTCACTGAGATTCACATGCACACCAGACATTTTATAAACTAACCTTGTCGTGCTCATTTTTCCTGAACCAAGACTAAAGCGGTTTGATGTCTTTGTTTAGTTTATTTCACTTCCAGGTGAAATACAACGCCTCTACCGCTCTCCAATCAAAATGAACAGTATGTAGTCAAAGACAGAGCTTTATTGTGAATCCGCCAGAAAAGAACCCTGTGCAATATGTAAGTCCTGTTTGTTGTGTAAGCATTTCAGATTTTCGCTAGCTCATTCTCCATATGCAAGCATATGTAAACTGTCTAAATTTAAGCAGCTCACTTCATTCTAATTATAATTTGCAGGACGTTACACGTCTCATCTATTTGTAGTTATGAGGTAATGAGTAATTACAAGTTATACTGCAGTTTGGTACGCTAGAGATGCACAGTGTCTTCCAAAACAGTGAATCTCATAAAATATGAGTGATGCTGTCTGAATCAGAAAGAGAACAGATGCAGTCTGGTTGGCGTTTTTTTTTTTTTTCTTTCCCCTTCTCCTCACAGTCTTCCCACAAAGAGGAACATTTTGTCCTGAGTCTAAATTTTCAGAGACCATCATAAGTTTGGGGAGGAATCCAGCAGCACACTCAGCAGGCACTATGGCACTGATTTCCCTTTGCAAAGACAGAAAAAAAAAAAAAAAACCCACATTATGCCTTTAAGCCAAAACTTAGCTCAGAGTAATGTCATTTGCTATAACAATTGTCAGCAGTTTCCAATAGGTTTTAACCTACAGATATTCTCTGCAGGGAGTAGAAACATGAGCAGTACAGACGCCTGCCAAAAGAGCTTGCTCGGAAGCAACGCTGGTTACCCTGAGCCCTCTGTTCATCTGCTGAAGCAGTGGAGGTTAAAGAGGAGGTAAAGCTTGGTCTTCTAGTTCACTGGAGAAAGGAGAGAAAATTACGCAAGGGTCAGTGGACTTTTGCCCGTTTGCCATTTTCGCTTAGGGTCACGATCATTAACCAGAGAGGGATCCATTATTGATTTTGGGTAATGCCTTTTTTGTTGTTGTTTTTTTTCTATTCATTTATTTATTTATTTATTTTCCAGTGAGAGGCATCACCGCAAAAGTCTTTACCAACCAAAGAGATAGATATCATAACCTATACCAAGGAATTCTTTTGTTTTCTTTTCTGTATTTTCTTTCTTTCTTTCTTTCTTTGTATTTTTGCCCTGCACATACCTTTGTGATGAACCAAGGGCCCAAGTATGGTCATAAACCCACAGAATCTCATGATTTTTTCTGACATCAGCTTCGTGCATAGGCTGAAATCTGAGAAAATTGGATATTTAACAAAAAGCAGTCCAAATAACCAATAAATCCCCCAGAATTTGAATTCTTGCTTCAAAGGCTGAATAACAAAAGTGTCTGAAAAGCTACAAATCTCAGCGGTGTTGTTACGCAGGAGGAAACAAGACAGTCGATTTGGCTTGTACACTCTTTTGTCTGCAAACTGATTAGTTTCTACGTTTAGACAGTAAATTCATACTGAGTTTCCCTCCTGTGAATTATCAATATTATTTCCTTCAAATGATCGTTTAACTTAATCCTGAACCGAACAAAACAGCTGAAATAAACCTTTGATATTTGTAATAGTCTACAGACTCCTGAGAGAGGCGAATTGTGCATTTTGCTGTATATCATTGTATTTGCAGTCTGTTTGATTTCCTCCCTGCACACATTGTTTTGAAAAATGCATTTGCTGTATCTCCATGTTCCCACAAGCACAGATGTCTCAGAGAAGTCTTTTTTTTTTCCCCAACCTAATTGGCATGAGGGTGTTTTTTGCCATGACTGTGCAGTCTAAAAGCAGCTCTCCCTGGGTTCCTGGTCGACTCTGGCAGCAGTGCTGTGGCTGTCAACAGCCCTCTCTGATGTCTGTCTTTTCTCTACTATATAGGCAACAGCCCTTACCAATGTTTCTCCTTTTCCAACTGTTTTGTTTTCAGAACTTACCTACCATCAAGTAATGCTATAGTCAAGTCAGAACAGATCTCATTCATCAAAGTCATTAAAACTGTCAAGTGGAGATGAGTGTGTCAGGCCAAGGCAAGAGTAAAACTGAGCTTGTCTGGATTAAAGTTGTGAAACACTTGCTCATATGTCCTGTCAATCCTAGAGTAAACATGTAAGATGCTGATTGTGTTGTACATTTGTGAGACAGGGGAGACAAAAAATTACATCATTAAAGACATAAAAGGATTCAGAACACTTTCAGTATATTAGGATTATGTTTTCATGAAAATGAAGACATTACGAAACAAATGGGCGCATGCGTGGGATATCGGTGTATGTAGCATTTGGATCAACTACTAAACTGAATTTATATGAGCCAACAACAGACCCAAGTAATTATTGTAAACTGAAGAGAGACCTCTTGAAAACAGTTTTTTTTTTTTTTCCATAGTCAAGTTATAAAAAATGTATGTTCATTTTCTGCCGCAGGTCGCTGAGATCCGTTTAAAACCTGGACCATCAAAGGATCATGATGGCAATGGGGAATTATTACATTATTCATAGCAGAATTAGTTTTTAGTTTTTCTAAAATGTATCTGTGCATGAATATTTACAAATATAAATATTTTGCACATTAATAATTCATATTTATCTGTACATGAAACAGACTGGGAAAACGTTCCACACCAACATTCCAAACATTCCAACATCTCTCCTTTTTATTGATTGAAAATCATTTTATATGGATTGTTTCTGATAAAGTATTTCAAGGAGTGAGAGGCATTTTTTTGTCTTCCTTTTCGGTTGATGACAAGCAAATTAACCCCATAAGGTTCATCCCTACTTTACTCATGTCAGCATTGCACAAATATGGAATTTACCGTGGCGTCGAAAAAGAATGAAAGTGCTACGGTTCATTTCAAGTGCTATAATTTTAATTTTGAAAAATGTGCTACAGTACGCCGAAACAAGCTTCTTTCTCTACACCATTCATTTTAGATTCAGTCATCTTAATAGGTTTCTGGTGTTCAGCCTCTGATGAGAAAGAATGAATATTTCCCCGAGAACAGAGAGCTTTTTCCGCCTTTAATTACTCATGGTTTCATGCTGAAAATACCCTATATTATTTGAGCATTTACAACTACCTATTGAAGAGGAACAATGCATTTCCCTATGAAACTAAGTGTGACATACATTTACTGTATTATACAACACTTTTAATAGTACACATCCCATGTGATAAAATAGGATTAGGAAGAGTTATTAAAACTGTTCCACATCCATCAGTCATAACATGGAAAATTTTGAATGTACTGACCACAGTCCAAGGCCCGAAAACTTTTCCGTTTATGAATAGGTTCCCATGTATCAAAAGAGCACCAGATATGGTATAGGTTTACAGGTTACAATGTTTGCTGGCTTGTTCCAATTTGAGAAATCTGTTGGGAATGTATTCCACTGCTGATCACAATGCAGTCAATGGTTTGAGTCATTAACCTGTCCACATGTCAAAACAAACTCCCACACGGCTAGTCAGATTAAAGTCTGAAAATTCTATAACAGACAGCCAAAGTTCAGCCAAAGACTGCAAGCCTCCATATGAGAGTCAAGGAATAGCATGTGAAAAGCCATCAGCCAGCTGTGACCTTGTGGGAGAAGCTTCCAGAAATACCTGTGAGCTTTATAAATCAATATGTAAAAAGTTTTACCATTTTAAGGACAACAGGATAGAGGCTCCAGAGAGGCAGTTGTTTTACCCATTAACTCTGAAAGAAAAAACTGTCCTTTTGAAAAAGTGTGTTAGTTGTATTTATTGTTTTCACTAAAATCATCTTAAACTGATGGAGTTGCTTTTCTCTTTAGCGCTTAATTCAGAAACAACCATCCACAATGGGCAAAATGCAGACATTAGATTCTTTCAGGATTCCAGAACAAACAACTCAATTTTTTAAAGCACCGGCAATGAATCGTTTGTGCGTAATTTGAAAGCTGGGTGCATCAAACACAAAACACAAACACCTACTCACTCAAGCTTATTTGTACCAATGATTTTTACTGAAACTACTCATATTTTTTCCTCTGACCTGTGGTAATATTTTGTACAAGAAAATACTTTAAATCTTTGGCAATTTCCCCCCCCTTACTATCAGCAGCTAAGTGAATATGCACAATGTTGCTGTTTTACAAAACATTCTGACAATATTGCTTCCTACAGAGCTATACCTAACTATTAAGAAAACCATGTATTACAGGCTAAAGGGGAAAGAAAAATTGCCTGGCATGCTAATATCCATTACCATTTTCTTTTTTTTTCTGTCACTGGAATATTTCCATACTTATCTGAGACATTAATATTACATTAGGATGAGGAAAAGCAGAGACATTTGGATCAGGGCACCGCCGAACAAGCTGTTACAACATTCTTAGCATTATGAGACAAATAACACACCGCCTTGAGTGTGAATGTTTTCCCACAAGGAAAACATATACAGTACCATTGAACACATGCTTCAGGGTCATAAGGAGACACCACTCTGCTGAGAGAAAGAGAGAGAGAGAGAGAGAGGGAGAGAGAGAGAGAGAGAGAGAGAGAGAGAGAGAGAGAGAGAGAGTCCAGTAAAACGTTTTCGAGATCATGGTCTCACAGCTGTGGCTTACAACTCCTCCGCCATCACATCACGGTAAACGTGCTCACACATAGACCTCAGTTCCATGTTAATGACTTGGAATGCGGACAGCAGAGCAGGAGTCTCAAACTGCCAATTAAGCATATGCTACAGACGCCATTGGCGCTCAGATACAAGCATCTGATAGCACTTGAGCCTGGCGCAGAGATCAGGCTCTCTGAGTAAGACATGGAGAAGTTCCAATTGTGACTCATTAACTGCCGCCATCCTTCGAAAACCATTTAGAGAAAGGAGGCCCTGCTGATTGGATGCCATTCACTCTAATGCTCTCAGGGTTCTCTTTTTGTTTTCTCTTTCTCTGTTTCTCTCTCTCTCTCTCTCTCTCTCTCTCTCACGCGCACACACGCACGCGTGCAAACATACATACACAGGAACTTTTAAAAACATTTTCTACCAATATTATGAGAAACTTCCAAACAGATAAAAAGGTTAAGTCAACGCAGTATTTAACCTAAGAATGTGAATTTCAAGAGCTATAAAGCTCATGTTGTTTTGCCGTCAAGGGGATTCTTAATGTTTATGATTATTATGTTCTGTAGTTTTGTGAAACTGAAGTTAAGCAGCATACACAAGAGATATTTCCCTCTGGAAATGAATGAATAGATAGAACAATGAACTAACACTGGGGGAAAAAAAACCCTCTTAGAGAGATATTCTGACTGCTCATCTGACGGAATATATTGTTTTCTATCACAACTGTCCATTTATTGCTTTGAGAACATCATCCTATTTTTAATAATTGCAATATAATGACATAGCTATCACAGTTACTATATGAATGAGATTGCTCAGTAACAAATGAAGCATCCTCCCTTCATCTGATCTGATGGTGAGAACTCAATAGAACTGATTGTTGACATACCAGGACCTCTGCTCCTGCTGCTGCACAGGGTTCATTTTCTTCCCCAATATGCAAGCAGGAAAATCGATACTGACAACTCAATTTTCTACATTCCTTGAGTCATGCAGCAACCCCCTCAGCTCCCATATTTGGAGCATACATATATCTGCAGATAAACTGCCTCAAAAAAAAAAAGAAAAAAGAGGGGAGAGACAGAGAGAGACAGAGAGAGAACGTTGGTGCCAAAAGCAGCTTGCTCTGCATCCCTTTGACCTTGGCACGATTGCCTTCCAGGCAGTTTAATTTAATCAGTTCCCCACCAGGGAGGAGAAGCTTGCTGTCTGACCGGGGGTGGGGTGGGGGGGCAGGCTGTACATACGCATGCATAGCCCCAACGCCGCGAGAGGAGACGAGCAGACGGCTATAGCTCCAGAGAAACCCTCTTCTCACCAACTGGGGAGAGGAGGGGGGGGGGGGGGGGGGGGGCGGTAAAAAAAAAAAAAAAAAGATGAAAGGATTTTAGATTTAGCAATGTGTCAGTTTACTCTCTCAGTGGCACTGTCATTAATTATACTATCAGTCAAGGCCAAAGTGACAGTGGGAACGAGAGGAACTTTAAATTAACAATCAGCCGAAAGCTGCTGAGCCTTCTCAGACATCAGCAAAAAAAAAAAAAGAAGTGACAGGTATCCTAGTAACATGTGCAAGCGAATATGCTTCACTGGTACAACGTCTGATAGGTTTGTGCATAAATGCGTTAGGGTTGAGAAAAGAAGTGCAGTAAGTCGACATAAGCGTTTATTTTAGTTTAAGATCAATCCAAAACTCCTCTTTCGCATTGATTTTATATGATGTAATGCAACGAGATACGCTAAAGTGAATTCAGCAAGTTGTTACCAATATGAGGCGATGGGTTACATATTACATCCATTTTTATGCTAACTTGCAAAACATGGCAGGCACACGAGGTTTTGGCGTCTGAGCTATATTAGCAGAGAGCTCGCTCAAAAGGTATGGAATTACATTGACTTGTTTTCAGTTGACTAGACACATCCCATGAAATCCAACCACAGTAATACTAAACTCAAAACAACAATATTGCATTTGGACTTTGTGATAAGCAATATTTTCTCATACTACAGGGAAGGATATTTGACTTCACCGCAGAATACACAGAAGAAGCATACAGCTCTCAGGCAGCACACTAACCAAGACCAGAAAAATGCAAACCCATACTTGTTAGCCTCCCAGGCAGGCAAGCGTGAAATAGAGGCATGTGGTATATCAACATTTCTACCATCTCAGCTCATATCGCATGACAAACTGTCAGGCGTATAGACAGATGTAGCTGATACACAGGCAAAGGAAAAAAAAAAAAAAAAAAAAGGTGCCCTCAAACTGTTTGAGCTGATTGGTATCGAGCAGGTTTGTGTGTTAAGTTAAATTAACTGGCTGTGTCATGGGAGAAGACTACATTCTAATTCCACACTGTGTCACCCCTGGCTCCTTCTCACTGAATAAATATGTAAAGACTCTACTCGTCTGATTATTCACCTTCATGTGGCTGGAAAGCGTGACACCGTGCACTATGGTGCTTTGCAGTCGTTGTTCTCTACTGCCTAAATGTGTTTCTCTGAGCAGGACACACAGTTTTAACACTTGCTGGCTGGGGATTGCTTTCCTTTTATCGAAAATGCATCGTCGGTCTAAAAGCAAAAAAAAAAAAGAGAGAAAGGAAAAAAGAAAGAAAAAGAAACAGCACAGACAACTGTTTCAAATACCTGCTCTGATAAAAAAAAAAAAAAAGTCTAGTACAGAAAAGTGTGCAGTGCTTTAAACAAAAAAGGAGCACACACAGCTTACATTTCTGCTTTAAATCTTCAGTGAAGTAAAATACACAATAATTGTCTTACCATTGTGCAGAAGTTGTACTTTTGAATTGTAACTGATTTTGTAGTGGTCATTTAGATCCCAGTTTTTATTAATCTAATTCAAACTATGAGAAAAATGGTCCTGGAATCATTGTCAGTTGACTTTTTTTTCTCATATGAGAAACACATAATTAATATAAACTGGAATATCATGGGCTGCAGAGAAAGAAAGCTGGAGTTTCGCCGTCGAGAAATCTGTTGTTGGCACTGTCGTTCCTACGCGGTATGAGCCTTGTAATCTCAAAATAAGTCCATGTAGACTGGAATGCAATTGTCAAATAAAAATGAATTATTGGCTCATTGAAAACCCATTTGATGTGAAATGAAATTGAGACCATTTTGACCATAAAATTGTTTCTGACTCAGAGTTAAACAAAAGGTGTTTTTTTTTTTTTGGTCTCTTCCACTCCTTTCCACAGTGAACTTTTCTGTCACTCAAAAGATGTTCAGACTGCTTAATTCCATAAACAAATTCCACATAACCAAAGCACAAATTCTGCCATTGATCTCACAGTGTTTTATTAGTCTGGGTAAAGTAATTGTAGATTATACTCCATGCCTAAGGGAGCAATCATTCAATGTAATTTTCTATGTTTGAAAAAGTTTAATCTACTTTTAAGAGAAAGCAGCAGCTTGACTGCACACAGTGTCTGGAAACATTTACATTTATTTATGAATCTGAAGGCTGAGTGAATGAGTGAGTGAATGAGTAAGTAAGCAAAGACTGAAAGATTAAGTGAGAGAATGAATGAGTGAATGATTGCCAACCTGATTCAGATACAATTCCATGGCTTTGATCTCATTAATAAAACAGCTGAGTCTGAAAGACCAGATCTAACCAAAAGTTATTTTCTGTCTACGTGCTGTGTATAATCTTCTGAATAATGATAGGTGACCGAACAGACCAGCTGTTATAGATACATATTCAGAGGGTGTTCTGGGACTTAGCTGCTCTCTCCATAGCTGAAAATGTACACAGTTCATCAAACCTCAAAAAGCTTTGTCCTCTCCACAAAATATTCATATGGAAGACATTAGAATTTAAAAAAAAAAAAAAAAAAAGCAGTAATTTGCTTCCTTCTTTTTCCTGCTTATCAGATTAGTCTCATGCTAAAGCAAAATTTGCAAAAGTGGATCAGTTAGGGCTGTGATCAGAATATTACAGCTTCACTAATGATGGTAGTCCGTGAATCATCAGGGCACAAAGTTCTTTTCACATTCAAACAGCCACAGAGAGGAAAGCATTTTTTTTTTTATCAGCTATTCGATTCCAAACCACTACTTCAAATTACATTTAAACTGTTCAACTTTAAGCTTAGCCACCGGCATGTCGGCGAACAAAGAGCTGCAAGCAACTCATGATTAGTGGGAACAGCTGATATTGATTTGAACGGCGGCTGTGGACCCTCAGGACTGACGCTCTGGTTTGCGGGGCCGCGGTGTGAAGTCGGGATGAGAGCACCAAGCCTAACCAGTGAGGGGCTAATGGCATCTGATTGGGTTGCAGAAGAACTAGGCCGGTCTAATCGCGGATGCCTTCAGAGATGAAAGCGGGGAGTCTGGCTCCAGCAGAGAAGGCTGCGTGCGGTGTTTCTGCAGTTGGTGTTCGAGTTAGGTGGGTTTGGAGTTGGGAAGCAGAGGGGGGGAGGGAAACTCTATGCCAGATACATACTCCAAACCCAGAACTGGCCCTGAGGAACATAGACTTCAGTTCCAACAATGTTCATAAATTCATTTGATCCTGGTTCCAGGAGACTGGCTAACACTCAAACTGGCAATTAAACTGAATTTACCTCATTGTTATTTTCAAAATTATATAATAAATACCTTAAAACTGGTCATGGTGGTTGGAACCCACACAAAGAGATTTATTTGTTATTATATAACTAGTTGGGATCATAAGAATTACTTTAAAAACAGGTTTTGAAGTTTCCTTTGAACCACCATCAGTCTGTTAAGGGAAAGGAGTGTTTTGGATTCTCCAATTAAAGCAGTTATTGCCTGAGTCTGGTGTGTTAATTACTTGGCAATGAAAAAAAAGGGGGGGGGGGCAGTATCCTGGGGGATCCAGACAGGTCATTGTAATCTAATTAGATGGTGGTATATAACCTTTTTCATTTCTAAGCTTCTTAAAGCTAAAGCTAAAAATGTTTCTCAAAAAAATAAATAAATAAATCCGACAACGCAATGAAGAAAAGCTCTCGAACAACATTTCCCAATATGATTGTAATATCTAAAAGAATCAGTGATATCTTATATCTTGAAGTCTGTGAAAAAAAAGACCTATATGCAAGACAGCATTATATGTTGGTATTACAATCATTAACGTATAGCTGTTAACAACTGTTTTTCTCTCAGCACCTCTCATCTTAGCATTTTATGTCAAAGGTCTCTTAATTCACAGTATAATAAACAAATAAAACCACTTAAATGCAATTATCTTGAAAATGATGAGTGTTTTTACTTGCACAATACTAATTACTCTCGTGAGGCTGAAAATTTAATTTATTTCCTCAGTGCAAGATATTTACACATCACTTCTGGCAGTGTTCAGTGACATAGAGGCATGAAAGTTTATCAAGTCTTGGTTCTTCAATCTTCAATGCTCTTACACAGTGCATTACTGGTGTATAACTATAAACTGTTTGTAAATTAACTTGCAAAACTACAATCAAATACCACAAACTGTCTCACTGACACTGATTATCTGTGTATCTTCTTTCAGAAATAATCTGAAATCATCTGTGTGGTATTTTCTTTTATTCAAATATGGAACCTATCATGATTTCCTCTTTTAATGGCCATTGCAGACTCTGCTTCATCGATTTGAAATATGAACATGGAAACTAATAAACATTCTTGTAAATGCCAGCTGCATTTGCCACTGTATGCATGTCCACTGTGTTGTATAAATAATAAATATTGATTGAAAAGGGCATGACTTGGTTGTAAAATGGTATAATGTTTGCATTGTTAGGCAAAAACCTGAGAAATAAAAAAACTGACCTCATGTCTACACCGAACACAAACCAGGAACATGAAATAATTTTAAGAAATAATAACAGCACCGTTTGATTAGCAATATTTTCAGTATGTACTTGTTTTGGATGTTTGCCAGCTATTAAAATACTGTGTATTTCAGCCTATTTATACATGAGGACCTGAACAACTGATCATGCTATAGGATTTCTTGATTAATTTGTAAAAGGAACAAGTTGCAACTATGAGAGTGAGATCTATTTAAAAAGACAACTTGGATGGAATCAGTGTCTTCAAACAAGCAGTTTTTAGACATTATCAACACATTTTCGTTCTAGAGAATAAACATGTTGAGCTTACAGTTACTCTCAACACAAGCTATAATTTTAATTATGTTAAAAAGTTTGAAAACATTTATGTGCCAGTCAGCTTAAACACACTGTAGTGATATATTTTTTATCAATCTCTACAGCAAGTCCATCTGTTTCTCATGACTGAGGTTTTCAAACAGTGAAGCTGAAACGATGAAGTTCATACCTTTTTTTTTTTTTTTTTAATCGTGACCTACTGCCAGATTGTTGGCATTGTAGCTTAGATCGTCAGCGCTTGACGGAAACACCAGGAGTATGCGGAGCGAGAAGCATTATTGTACAAATGGCACACAGTAAGCAAACCAAAATGAATATGATGAAGGATGAGAGCTGCTTTCAGTCAGCATTAATACTCATTAATTCTTTTTTCACACACACACACACGCACACACACACACATATATATATATATATCTTGATAATGCTGGTGTATAATTACACTTTGAGGCCTGGCACATTTAGCCAAAATGGAATTTCTATGTATTTCTGGGCCACTCCATAACTTTCCCTTTGTGTGTGTGTGTGTGTGTGTTTGTGTGTGTCTGTGTGTGTGTGTAAGTCCCCAGTAAGATCGCATAATCTGGCAAAACCAGGAGATATTGTTATTATTGATAAAGCAAAATGTATCAAAACATTCCTTTGGTTAAGGTTAGGGTTAGGGTTAGAGATACGTTACTATTCTTTAGTTGCACGATAATGGGAGTCAATGGGAAGTCCCCACGAGAATATGAGTACAAGTATGTGTGTGTGTGTGTGTGTGTGTGTGTGTGTGTGTGTGTTTCAGTCATTCCAGTGTGGGTCATATTTCTGTTGAAAAATAAACCCTCATGCAAGCGGAAAGCACATTTTCTTTATGGATTTCTCTGCACCCTGCTTTGCCTGGTACCCTCACTGGCCCTGCAGGTTCTAAATACAGTTTTTGTTGGGAACTCTACTAATGATTGGTTGGAGATCCTGTTGATAACATGTTTTATCTGAAGGTCTCTTGGTGATTAGGCTATTACTTTGAGTCTTTAGCTCATGTTCTGACTCTTTACTCTGAGGTAAGACATTTGAATGTAACTGCAGCAACACTTAAACCGGAGACTGCATCATGATTTTAGGTGGGTTATGACCAAAAATATGGTGTCTCAAAATAAATAAGTAAAAAATGAAAATATAATTAAACAGTGTCATTTGACAATGTGATTGCTATCCAGCCGAAACTTAAAGCCTAAAGGGAATGACATTAATTGAAATCATGAAATAAGTGTTAAACTACAGAGCAAGACCAGATGAAAAAAAAAAGAAAAAAAGGGAAGAAAAAACAACAACAACAATGGAATTTAGTAAAATATACCTCCCTCCATTTGGAAAATGACTTCACCCGTGAAGGAGGAGGGGACGCAAGATTGAAGTGTGTTGTGCGTGTGGATGTTTTTGCGATGGAGAGTTTCAAGTCATCAAAAATCTATGACACTTGCAAATCTGCCAGAGTTTTCTACAAAGCCACTTAGATTTTAGTGAGAGAGAGCAGGATCCATCATGGCACAGGATGAAAATGTTAAGAACTAAGCTTTATGGCCTTCCCACTTTATCCTTTGCATCTTTGTGAACCTGGCTTTTAGCACAAACATACATGAAAAACGAGCAGATTTCAATTTTGTATTTTGACTTGTGGATTCTGACTTTACCTCAGCCAAACAAAGCTCTGCTGGCAAGTCCTGTCTGACTGCATTGGAGGGGTAGATCAGTTGTTACTGTTGTTGTTGTTGTTGTTGTTGTTGTTGTTGTTGTTGTTGTTGGGTATGTGTGTTCATGTATATGCATGTGTTCCCTTATGTTGAGAAGGAGGACTTGGGCTAGAGATGTTATGCCCAAAACAAAATGACTTATTTTGTCTCAGGTTAGCTGACATTCATTTCTTTTCTTTTTCTAATGCCTTCGGGCACGATCTCTTGGCTTTTGAATTACAAACTCCTAACATTTAAAAATGTAAGATGCATGAAGATAAACCAAACAAACTGCCCCAAATTAATATGTTTGACCAGGCCCAGGCTTGTTACTTGGGAATATGTAAAGTGTGTTTTAGCAAACTGGGTAGCTAAACACTACCTAATGCATATTAAATATTACATTCATGACAAATATAGAACAGCAAAGAAAATTAACCTCGACAGCATATATGCAGTTTATATCCATCTATGGTGCTTGTGCTCAGCTGACACCAAGAATCCCCAAAAGCTCGACCCAAACAAGGCAATGATTGGTTTGAGGCTTTGAGAAGGGAATAAAAATATGATTTCCCTCTAGATGCTTGAGTTAATATGTCACCATTTCAGATTTTCCAAGCAGACCTTTTCTATTTTTAAGTAATTAGTCAACCACTCACGTGGAGCACATGGAGCTGTCTCTTCCCATGGCAATACATTTGTGAGGACTCAACAAAGGAAGTGGTACCTGAATGGTACTTAAACTGCTAAATACTGGACTATTGGATTGCTGTTTGCAAAAAGCTCACCACAGCTTGTGCCACAACTTAAATAGGTGTAACCAGCTATTCAATCAGTAATTATTTAAGAAGATGAGTAGTTATGCAAGCTATCTTTTTTTTTCGCTTTCTTGCTACTTTTAAAATAAATGGATAAGCATCTGTAGATATAGTATGTCTTAGTGGTAAAGAGTGTTTAAAGTCTAAGGAAGGCAAAATAAATAAATAAGTACAATAAATCTCAGTTCTCCAACACCTTACCATTCTGTGTTGTAACACAATGAATTCAAGGTCCAAGCAGGGTGAATACTTTTGATAACCATTATACATCTGCTTGATCTATGCAGAGGCCTGTATAACTGTGTGCATGTGTGTGTGACTTTTGTGCTGGCCTTTCAGAGAACCAAATACTGTCTCAGACTTGTCATCTTCAATAGAGAGACCTACATAGCCCCTGGCGGCAGTTTCATTGGTTTTGGGGCTCAGTTTCCAGCAGTGTATCTGAGAATATCATGCCCTTGACATTTGGTGGAGCTGAAATAATCTGGGTTCTCTGCAGGAGAGGATGTAGGGGGAGACAGATTTAGAGGTGAGACTGATTGTTTTTATACGCCACAGCAATGTGTGTTTCTCTCTCTTTTTTTTTTTCTTTTTTAAGCTACAAATAATCGTGTAAAAATCTCTTCTTGTTTCTCAAAGTCTCCCAATCTCAGCCTTTTGCAGTTCTACATACTGCCCATATCCTGACAACAAAATATCGCAGCTGAAGTGACCTTTTGCGTTCTGTTCCCCCATTCCAAAAACAAACTGTCAAAGAGGCACGGTACAAGATATATATCAAAAGAAACTCACTGAAGGGTTGTCTTTGACAGGACCCCTGCGGTGTTTCAAACAAGACTGACGTGGATTTAAAAAAAAAAAAGAAAAAAAAAGGTCTGTGTAATCTTTCCAACCGGATTAAGTTTGGCCTTCCTGTCGTGGTAGGTAGGTGATGGTGGTGTTGTGTATGATAGCTGAAGGGTTTCATAATGAATATACCACCGCCTCTCTGATAAAAAATGTCATCTTCAATCTTCTTTTTGATTTTTCTCACAACATTATTTAATCCTGCTATGACTGACTGGGGTTTATTTTTGTTTTTTTTTTTGTTTTTGGTTTGTTTGTCCTGAAAGTCATTTAGATGCAATATCAAACAATACTTGGAAATATGTGACACATACACACACACACACACACACACACACTCACACACACACAGGAGAGAGAGAGAGCGAGAACAATTTCTGGTGATAACCCCAGAGCTGGTTACGCCGAAGGTCGACATTGAAATTCTTAGCTTCACCCAAGACAACAGATACAGAAAAAAAAGGCAATATTTTACAGTGTAACAGTTGCTCCAAAGGCCATTTTAACACTCTGAGAGGTAACCACTACACTGCAATATGATTTCAATGAAACTGAACATTCTTTTGGTTTTCATTAGACATTTCCTGGATTCCTCTCCAACATCACCACCCTTCCCTTTCATTTTGTTCTGCTAAGCGTTCGTAAGGTTCCCTCAGTGCCATCCTGACACCTTAGAACGTTATTTGTTTTTTAGAGCCTTATTTAACATTCCCTACATCTCAGCTGTCTTGATCTTCTCATCAAAGGTTTGCGATGGATGTTATCATGATGCAATTTCTTAGACTTGTGTGTGTGTGTGTGTGTGTGTGTGTGTGTGTGTGTGTGTGGCTGTTGTTATTGTTGTTTTGCATAAAGCTGAATGCAGGATGGAGGAGGGCTGAAGAGAGGCATTAACATCTAGCATTCTTCTCACCCTGACACTGGTTTCAGTGAAAAAATTGGCCCTTCTGAGATGTTTTATTGAATTCACCTGACATTGTCCCAAGGTCTTTGTACACCGAAGACACGAAGATACAACTCTGTTATTCAGGCATGTCTGTTATCCAGGCTTCAGTGACACACACTCAGTACAGAAGAATGAGTCGGGAGACATGTGATGAAAATACATTATGTTACATAGACCTACTAGATTAAATCAAGCACATGCTGGGTTATCTTCTTATGATTACCTCTGTAAAGTACAACACCTCACAACCACTTCTACAGAGAAAATAAAGAGAGAGTGACAGATGAATGGTAGGTAAGACAGACTGAGAGATGGGGGGAGGTGGGGGGGAAGACAGAGAGAGAGAGAGAGAGAGAGAGAGAGAGAGAGATGTACTTTTGTTTATTATCACTACACTTTTGTTGCACTGTAACATTATGTTTAAATGTCAATGGAGCATAATTAATGACATGTAAATTCCAGTGCAATTTCTGCTTAATGCAGCCATCAATTAATGTTTGAAAAATGACTTTTTTTTTTTTTTTTTGGTGACAGTAATTACTTCATATTCAGCTGAGAAATACAGCCCCTGTTCATTTAGATGCAGTCCAAAATGCCAGACTTGCCTTTTGATGTCATTTTAAAGTGCACTAAGCCACTCATTGAGAAATGAGTGTAAAGGAATTTTAGAACACCTTGAACTTAAATCAATCAACTTGCCAATGAGCTAATGTGTCAACAACAAATGTCTGACAGCTTTTCAGAATTTGCTGGTTCCATGATTAGGATGCCAAATTAATCATACCACTAATTGTGACATCTTTTTTTCTTTTTTTTTTTCTTCAAAATGCAAGTTAGCTGACCTGCAATGCTGCATTTTTCCCTACAGGTAGTACTATTATCTGGTGAATGGACATTAGCACAGTGCCACAATACTCTTACAGTGGCTCTTTCACTATGCTTAGAGACAGATAAAAGTCTATTTCCGTTGTGTGTGTTCTGGCCCTATTTGATTCATGACAGGTCAAAATATACTGAGGTGCAAACAGGGTTATCAAATTGAATATCAAAACAGCTTGGATTAATGTATTATTTATTGGAGTACTTAAGGACAAGACCTAAGGTTTCATACCTTTTGAGTAGCTTGGTTTTATGCTACTGTTAAATATCGTGGACTGCCTGAGTTTGGTGATGGAATAAAGGTGTGTAACTGCTTGTTTTCCCACTGACTGGAATGATATAGTGCATAATGGAAGGTGCAAAAATGTGTCTGGTGGCCTTGGTACAGGATGCTCTGTTTCTAGGTGGTCAGAGGTGGACACTGAAGATTCAGCATTAGGAGAAGGTGGCTGTGCTTTCTTTGGTCACAGTAAAACATGCAAAATCCCTGCCTTTTGTTCTGCAGCTTCAGGATCCTCAAAATGCTCCAGCTCAGCAGTCTGTACTGCACACTTAATTGCTTTTGGGTATTACACACATGGAATGAAAGGGCAGAAATGTGGGATAAGGTTGGGGGAGGCGGAGTGTGTGTGTGTGTGTGTGTGTGTGTGTGTGTGTGTGTGTGTGTGTGTGCGTGCGTGCGTGCGTGTGTGTGTGTGTGTGTGTGTGTGTGTATGTGTAAGGGGGGAGGGGGGGCTGGTGAGAGATAACATGTGATGTTTGAAGTGAGCTTGAAAATATATTATGATGAAAACATATACGTTATGCACCCTGGAGCAAAACCTCTGCTTACATGTGATTCCAGCATTCTCTCTTTCTCTCTCTCTCTCTCTCTCTCTCTCTCTCTCTCTCTCTCCCACTGCTGCTCAGTGTAATTTACCATACACTAAAAGCAGCTGCAGGAGGCTAGTCCGGTTATACACATGTTGTCTCTACATTTCAACAACTGCATTACTTTTAAAAGAAAAGGGGCAGTGAGGTTGCAAATGGTGTTTTGAAGTACCTAAGGCGTAACTGCAAAAAAAGAACTGGCGGCCACAATGCTATTTGCAGGTCTTCAAACTTGTACACTTGTGTAATCTCATTCACACCGTGCTGTGCTGTTTGATCAATACGCATATGTCCCGAAATGCAATGTTAACATCAGTTACACTGAATCCAAATTCCCAGAAAATGCAGAAAATTGACAAGCAATTTCACAAACAGGATAATCTTTACTGACAGGAATCATTGTTTTGCCCATCATGCAGTAGCACGGGTGATGTAATAATTTGGTGATAGTGTATTGGGCGACTCAAAGGGGAATCGATACAGAGAGCTTTCATTTAAACAGATTTTAATTGGTCTTCTTGCGCTCCTTTTAACCCCAATCCTCAAATGCATTTAACCAACTGTCATAGTTGTAGACCTTCAAATTAGCCCCAAAGTCCCCAATTAATCTCTGCACTCATCCGTTCACACACACACACGCACAGACACGCGTTAAAATGACCAGTTCATCTATATTTCAGATTACACTCTTTCTGTATTCAGTCTTCTCTCCCTCTTTTTCTCTCTCTTTCCTATCACTAAGTAATCACCATAATCGCTGTGCAAGTTTATGAAGAGAAAGAGAGAGAGAGAGAGAGTAAATGTCCCTCTGAGAGAGCTTCTTCCTCTGTGTCAGTTCTGTGAATAATCACCCATCATTATCCTCCGTCAAAGGGGCAAATATTTAAAAGCATAAAATTGGAGTAATTATGACCTCATAAATAAAGTATCGGCTCATTTGTGATTTAAGTTGCTCTTAGAGCATGACAGATAGTATTTCAGTCGACCGGCTTACTGAGAGATGGAGGGGGTGGGGTGGGGTGGGGTGGGGGGGGGGGGGGGGGGCAGTTTGAGGGAGTACAAGATCAACTGAGGCAAAAGGTTTTAAATATTGACATCATAATCAAGTTGACTCTCTCCAAAGTGTATGAAGGATTAATGCGTTCACAAAAGTGCATTTAGGAAAAATACATGATTCTTAAATTAAATCAAATCGGTGTGGGATAATTTTCAATCTCATAGTCCATGTATTCACTCTGTAAGTGGTGCAGACACTGAATTACACAGCTGTTCAGGCATGGCCAATATGAATGAGCTTTCCACTGACAGTACACTTTATCAGACCAAAACAGCAAGAGTGAGACAAAGCTAAGACATAAGTACAGTCTCTCTCTCTCTCTCTCTCTCTCTCTCTCTCTCACACACACACACACACACACACAGTCTGCACGCACCCTGTTTTAAGTCTAGCACAAAGGCAATTGGCAAACTGTGCGAAAGAAGACAAAGAGATGACAGCTATGGGAGAGAGATGTCTAGGAGGTTGGTAAACATCAATGGCTTTCTTCCTGAAGTGAGGACTGGGGAATGTGACAAGATGACAGTTTGAAATTCTCCAGGGAAGATCCTCCAGACACCCAACAGGAAATGAAATATGGATCGTGTAGAACAGAAGAGCCATTGATGCCCCCTAGGTTTAAGGGGAAAATCATGGTTATTTTCTGTTAGCTGTTAGCGTGTATGAGTGTGTACGTGCGCGCGTTATTAGAATATCTGGCTCTCAGACGGAAACACGATGCTTCACTTCCCATGGTAAGAGGTGACAGATGGTCTCTCCAGCTGGAGTGTGAGTCTTGTGGACCTGTGTCAGACCACCGAGAGGAATCCTCAGAGCGCCAGAGAAAAAAAAAAAAAAAACCTCAAAATCTCTGCAATGAAACGGAATATCAGCTCTCACTAAATCACTTAAGGTCTCACAACAAACATTCCTCACGGCAGACCTGTCCTCCCAAAACAATTCGCAAACAAGTCAGCAGAACCTGTGCAGCCGGCATTCTGCGAGCACACTGCATCATTTGTCTGACATTACATATGGTTAAACAGTACCAGCTGTTTAGTGAGGGCACTGTATGAGTTTCAACACTGACCAACAGCGGTCATACTGAATCAAAACACATGAATGAGCAACTCAAATCTCCAATTAATCTGGCTGGCCTCCTCTCTTTGCAGGCTCCAACAAAAAAATGTGAATCATCACTCGTGCCGTGTCAACTGTGTCATGCATTTTCAAAACAGGTCCGAAATCAGTAGTACGCACAATTATGCCATTTCGCCTTGTACGGACAATTGAGGGGGTGTTTTTTTTTTATGTTATAAAGCAAGTGCAGATATTTCAGCAATACAAAAACCACATGTGGTTCCGAACGTGCAAACGAAAAAATAACCCGTGAACTTCACGACCACAAAGGCCTTCCCCTCGATACAATTATATTAAAAGGCCACCGAGTTGCAACAGTTCAATCTTCGTTGGCGAGAAGTGAAAGAATAAACAAACAGTCAGTAGGTTGCACCATTACATGGCTGGAAACTACAATTACTACCTGGGCATATGCCACTTAGTCATACCTCATACTGGCCAAGCCAAGTCTTTAATTACAGGAGAACCTTCTAACTGACCTGAAACGTCTCGTTGCTGCACTGGAGTGGCATGAAATGACCTTCAGTAAGAAGAGGGTTGGGAAGAACCCAAAGAGCGTTCTTAATGCAGGTTTAGAGTTAAAGAGAGACGCTTTCTGGTAATGGATGTGCCTCCTCGATGGGCAAGAGTGAAGAGGTTTTAAATCAGTGCTGTGTTACATGCAGGACAACCAGGCTCACACATGCATGGAGCCAAGACAGCATACAGACACTGGAGTGATGAAAAAATGGCATTTTTAGTAGCGGTATTTAATGCATGGAGCCCACTGCTTCTCAGCTGCAAGGGAACTGTATTGTCTGGTCCCCCCCCCCCCCCACCACTTTTTATTTTGAAATAATTTCCAATGCAATATTCCATTCCACGAACAGTGCAAGTGTTGCCAAGCAACATCAAGAAATAATAGGCCTCATTTTTCTCCAAAAAAGCCATGACAAAAATCTTGCCAATTATTGGGCTGTTCAAAAATGTCTGTTTTCCAGGGACCTCTTCAGGAAAACAGAAGAGGGAAAGGAGTTGAAGAGGGTAAAATGGACCCAGACAACAACAGACAAAAAAATCATCAAATAAAAATAATAATAAGTCTTTTGTGGTTGTTATTGTTATCGTATGCACCCAAAATGTGATTTATTCAATGTTTAGACTAGATCTAATGAGTGAAGGAAAGGAAGGCAGGTGCATACATGAAAGATGTAAAAAGTGCAAAACCATGTTTTAGACATGTTTACCAAGCAGATTTTTTCCCAATTACTTTGGGCAATTACTGCAGCCCAGTAATACATTTAATTTTGTTTGTGTGTGTGTGTGTGTGTGTGTGTGTGTGTTCGTTTGTTTTGATTGATTAAATCCTCATCATTATTTAATGTTTCAAAATCAGTAATGTAGACCAGGGCTTGGAATTTTAATGTTTTTCTGTTTACAGACGCCTGAAGAGAAACAAAGCACTTCACAGAACATACCTGTTTGTGTGCCCTTGGTCAGTTCCATGCACGTGTGCACACACACACGCGCACACACATGTGTACACACATGCGCACGCACACACACGCACACACACACACACTCTCGCACACGTGTGAGCACATTCTTTCAAGCATCCACAAACCCACAAATCAGCACCACAAAGCAAACTCCACACAGGTGCAGGAGGTGTAGCTTTACCCTAAATCATTCCTGTTACCTCTTCTCTTTATCAGTCAGCTTAGAGTGAACAGCATAAGTGAATGTGACCCAAACAATGGTCCAGAACAGTGGCACTAGCTCACACTGCAAGTTTACCCCTCTTCCCCACTCCCCTTTCTCCCCCAAAAGCTTGCTGATAAGAATCAAGTGAAGGTCACGAAAGAGGATCTCATTCAAGTCAAAGATGAGCTTGCTGATACTGCTCATTCTTAGGAGATTAGTCCTTTCTTGCCGCGGCATCCCCCCCCCCCCACGCTATCATAACCGCGACCCGATCGTATCATAATCTGTCATCGCCAGTGACCCCTGAAGTCCATTAAGTGTCCATTTGGAACAGGTACATGGACAGGAAGGGCAGACCACAAATGGAGTGAGTGAAGGACAGAGGGAAGGTGGCCTCACTCTTTTCTGACTGAACTCTGAGTGATGATTAAAAAAAAAAAAAAAGTCATTAACAAAAAAGCACACACACACGCACATGCACATGCGCGCGCACACATACACACACACACACACACACACACACACACACACACACAAAAACATCTCCATACAAAAACATTGCTTTTGTAATGAGTAGAAGCTGGCAATAACAGAAACATCCAATGAAATGTCCAATTATCACTTCTTTACCAGAAATTTGTGGTTGACTTCTTTTTTTTCGTTGTTGTTAGGAGGAGGCAGTACATGTGTTAGGAATGGTGACTGATGCAGCTCAAAAGCTCTTTTTTCAAAATGGATTAAAAGGATTTAATTGAATTCCTGTGTGGACTTACAGGCGTACTTTTAAATTAGTGCAGGATTATAATATGAAGATGTTTACGGCCATGCACACATTCTGTAGTGTTACATTAATCCCCTTTGATTTTCAGTTATCGACTCCCATGCGTCTCAGGTTGAGTTTAATTCCATTTCATTAAAAAAAAAAAAGAATTTGTTCAGCAAATGAATTAAAATAGCATATGCTATTGTGCAGCACTTTTCAATCAAAAAGAAAGAAAGAAAGAGACAAAAGAAGAAAGAAAATATATCTGAAATTTGGTGTTTTTTCTCTCTGTGTTTGTAAATACAGGGAAGATATTTTCTATGCTGAAGTTTATGACAGAAATTGATCAAACGTGTAGCTTGTCATTGTTGAAAACACCAAAAGGAATTAACTCTCACTTATAACAATTATTTTTCAGCCCCTCAGATACCTGTTCAACATGTAACCACAACTGTCAATCAATCAGACCACTCCCACAGTGTGTCCTTTGACTGGCAGGCTATGGAATCAGAGCATAATTAGAGTTGCTGTAAAATTGTGGGTCACATATGCAATCAAGTGTTTGCAATTGCTATTTTGGTGTCCACACGTCAGAACTAACACAGAAACATTCATTTAACTAGTTCAGTTGAATAGGCCTTCATATAATCCACTCAGTAAGATATCTCCAATGAATACTTTAACTATTACAGAGGCGATATAAATCGAGAGAAGCATGTCCTAGCTTCAATTTTGAGGTACTTTTTGCATTAATAGTTACTAATTGATTACCATTACTAATTGGCCTTCCAAGAATAAGCAAAATCATATCTTTTACGTGTTGTTTTGCTTGATTTCTCCCTTCAAAACCAGGAAAGCTATTTCGCTTATTTACTGGTGGGATCAAGTTAAAGCAATCCTCACTTTCATCTACAGCTGCCAAATGGAGATATGGCCTTTTGATTCATTCTGTTTACTACTAAATACATCAAACATATAGCTAGTTCCTTGAATCAGCTGTTGGATTCTTTTATGGGACCAGTGTGTAGAGTTGGACCGAATCACAATTTTAAACTAAAAAAGCTTTTATTGTTAAGTATGCAAATGAGAAACTTTTATGGTCTGCTTCAAAAAGACACCGTTCCTTTGATGGAAAAATGGCCTCGGACGTACTGCCACTCAAGTGGAAAAGTGGAAAGGCAGAACCTGCTGCCCTTGAATAGAATGGTCCAAAGTCAGAGTGAAGATATTTTCTAAATGACAGTCTGGTTTCAAATCCATTTTCACCTCCAAACATGATTGTTCCTCTCGAAAGTAGTGCCGGTCCTTTGATTCTCAAAAAAAAAAAAGAAAAAAGAAAAACGTTTTTGTTGCACCATTTCATCCATGCACCTACTTTCTTCCCTATCAGCGGGCACTGAATTATTTAACAAAAACATACAAGACCTGTTCTCACATACACACTACATACACTCAAAACTCTGTTTGTCATATGTATGTGCGCGTGTGTGAGTGTGAGTGTGTGTGTGTGTGTGTGTGTTACTGCATTGTGGTAAACATGCTTAGAGAAATAGTGCCCCAAATTTCTGTTAAACACTACCATATTTGAACTGTAACTGGTTAGAATTACACAGAATGGTCGTACTTCAGTGGCTCTGTCACTCTCCACACACACTTCATGGTGTAAATTTAAAAAAGAAAAAAAAAGTGTTACTTTTTTTAAAACATACAGAGATGTAATTATAACTGACATATCTTATTATGTCTGAAGCATGAAGAGCCATGTATGTGTCAGCTGACTAATAACATTGATGAAAAAGGGTTAAATATTCTCCATGACTCATATACTTATCAGTGAGGAGCATTCAGATATGCCGCTGAAGAAAGCAAGGCCTTGATCTGACTCTGTATTCCTGTCTTATTACTGATTGGTATGGCTGTTTAAAAGACTGAAGTCAGCTGAAAGACTGAAAGTCACTTAAAAGAAAGAAAGAAAGAAAGAAAGAAAGAAAGAAAGAAAGAAAGAAAGAAAGAAAGAAACTTGTATGTACTGACATTTGAAGAAAGACTGAGATGACAGATGTAATCATGGCATGAGAGGACACAGAGGGAACAGAGGGATTTTTTTTTTATTTTTTCTAATGGAGTCTTTTTTTTTTTTTTTCATTTCAAATGGCAAAGGAGGAGAAAAAGTATGGGTCTTTGAGTGTGGCAGTGATGGAACTGATGGTTGAATGACATCAAAGCATCAGACACTTTAACAGCAAGACCAGTAGTCAGGTTTTTAAAGATATAAAGTGGTAAATAAATATAACTGTTCCGTTCCTTGCATTTTTGCTTCTATTGACTCTAATGCTTCTCCCAGCAACTGGTGCTTTTGGCACAGGTTGGAAAAAGTAGGGTTTTGCAGTTCTGTGATACCAAGTTCCACTTCATCACTGACTCGCAAAAACGGGCTAAAACAAAATCCATATTGTTGATTTAATTCTGCAGCATAAACATTGCTTTTTCGGGGGAAGAGGATGTGCACTGGTATGTGTGTATGTGTGTATGCGTGTGTGTGCGTGCGTGTCTGTGTGCGTGCGTGTGTGTGTGTGTTATCTCCTGTGAAAATAATGCTCCATAGTTCCCATTGAGTAAATAGTTATAGAAAGTATTTACTTTTGCTCAATTTTGAAATTATGGGGTGATTTTTTTTTTTTCTTTTACTGTTATTGTTTTACTTTATTTTATTTTATTTTATTTTATTTTTTTATGAGAGCAGCCTTATATATGATATATTAGTATACTGGTATATTGGTGACTGGGGCATTGGAGCAGGGGCCAAACGTGTTTGCTTCTATTTTATTCATTCTATCTTAAAGAAAAAAAAAAACATGCACACGCTATATATTCTTTTAAATAAAATATGCTGTTGTTTTTTTCAGGGCCAGAAATGTATTTCCTTCTGCCTCTCTGGTCTATACAGTTTGACTGAAATCCAGACGTTTACTCTGACTGATGCTAAAGTACACCCAAAAAAAAAAAAAAAAAAAAAAGTACTATAACTGTATTCAAAAGAAATTCATTGCTCTTAGAATGCCATTCTTTTATTCTTATGAAATCAAGCATGTAAATGAAACATGAAACGGACCTGAGCAATCAACCCCCAAGTTCAGTAAGACTGTTCTTTCCTCATGTTGTGCAATGCAATCTCTAAATTCTTCTTCTTTGGAAACACAAAACAAACCAAAACGAAACAAAACAAAACAGGATTTTCACTCACTTGTCAGCTATGAGCAAGTAAGCACAAATGATTTTCATGTAATTCAGGTGGGTTTCAGTTCGGTTGTACCTTTATAGTCCTGTCAGTTTATTCGAATAAAGTTTGTTACTCATTTGATTGCATGTCTGGTTTTAGTCCAGCACTAACACACTAAGCATAACTGGTAAAAGGCTTGGCAATTAGATGATTAGCTGAACCAGGCATGCTAATGCTTAAACGAAACAAAAATGCACAGTTTAATGAAGGCCAGGGATTTGGGAATACTGTTTTAAAGGCTCAATTAAACCCATTAGATCTGCTTTTCTGCACTTTGGTTTGGAGAAGATTCTGAGCAATGCATTTTTTTTTTTTTTTACTCAAACCAAGCACCACATAACCTGATTCAAATTGTCAATTAGCCATTATATTGTTAGGGTGTACAGAGGAACAAAGTGTATAGTGAGATGTGAAACATTGTTCCAAAGGGATTTCTTTGAATTGTTTAAGGAGCTGACTTAATCAAGTGTAATCAGTGTGGTATCAAAGACATAGTGGTAAGTTTGGAGTAGCCTACCCCAGGGAGGCCAAGTGTCACGGCCTGCACCATATCTTTGGACTTTTAGTTTGAAATGTCTTGTGCTCCTCTTCCGTGTGTGTTTCCACCCCTCACCTGATCCTGTTTGTTGCATTTATTAACCTCGTTCCCCCCTTGTTAAGTTTATCCAATCATGTTTGCCCTGTTTAGTTTTCCTCTTGTATTTAAGCCCTTGTGTTTCACCTGTCCTTTGTCTATCGTTGTTTGTGTTTATATGCACACTGTTAGGTTGCACCTTTTTGTTATCGGTTTTGCGCCTGTATTTTTATCTTCATTTTGCAAGTAAAGTCCTCCTTTTTGTCACCACAACCTTCGTGTCTTGAGCTTGGGTCCTGCACCACTCCGCCAGCGTGACACCAAGAGTCAAGAATGTCCAGCTAGAATGTTCCAAAGCTGCCTTCCTATTGGACAGTTTAGTTGTGTCCATTTTTTTTTTTTTTTTAAGTAGGGAACATCAAACAACAATGTAAAAAATGTAGTGTGAATTTGTAAGACAGCAAATATATTCCAACATCACAAAAGCCTGTGTACCATTTGCATGCGGATTTTTTTTCTCCCCAGTAGCTGAAAATCGCTGATGATTTTATAAGGCCCACTATGGGCCAGAAGATAAGCCTGAACTGCACAAAACAATACCACATCATTATTTATTATATGACGGAAATTGAATTTTGCCACAGTGCAGGTGCTGTTTGCCTGAAGGATACGCTGCTCTCTTCTATAGCAACTGTTAGTAAGCGACCCGGTAAGAAAACATCCCCTCTTATAACAGATATTGAGGAAAATTGTTTATTTCAAACAAGTCAACACCACGGAGCTATAAAACTGCAAAACTACATTCTCATAGAGTATAAATCAGAGAATAACTGAGAAGGCCTGTGTAATCCAAAAAGAATAAAAAATAATTATTATCAATGCATGCAAAAGAACCATGCTGTTCGGTTCAGCTTCACACTATTCCGACATGTCTCCTGATGTTCATCATTTGATGCTTTTGTGCAGTTTGACTCACCACCAACTAACAAGCGTAGTCTATTTCAGTAGGAGTCTGCGGCTAGACAAACGATGATAATTAACAGCAGAACAAAACATTTCTACTGGCATGAAAGATTGCAGAGCCTAGTAAATCACTCAGCAATGAAGCTATCCCCTCTCTTTTTACCCTATAGTAACATTTATCCAAAGCAGACTCGTCTGCACTGGTTTCTGAAATCACGCTTACAACTGTCATTTATTCCGGTGAGAGGCATTGTTCTGAGTCCTGTTTGTGCACACTTACTTTCAGAGAACCTGCCTTGAGGTCCCTGAAAATCAATGGCACTACAATGAAAAGGTCTCACACATCATGCAATGCATAACAGAAAGTGGTTGGCAGCTGCATAGAAAATCCCATCAGAAGAAATGCATAGGTTCACAGTATATTTCATTTACTGGACACAGAGTGAATACAAAGAGATATGTTAGTATGTTAAGAGCAACAACCTCCATCAGATGCTCTGAACCTATATCATTGAATGTTACAATCACAACTGGAAATCTACAGGGGTGGTTAAGTCACAGCCTTAGAAGAACATGTGTAAAAATCTGAAAACAGACACTTGAAGTGCTCTGAGTAGTATTAAATCTAAAAAAAAAAAAAAAAAAAAGGTCTGGCTTCCCAGATAAGCATAAAAGCATTTTCAGCATATTTTTTGTCAAGGAAAAGGTTTAATCTTTGCATGAGGAACTGTCAAAAAAAATCTTCAAAAACATGTTTCCCAGAAAACTCAAGCACCCCACAAAATGATGTAACACTTCACACTGCAGACAATGTGAGAAACGCAGACAACATAAAATGCTCCAAAAAAAAGTTACAACCCAGAAAGAGAGGAAATTCTATCTTGCTGACACATTAAAAATATGTTATAGAGGAGTGTACAATGAGTGACCTTTTCTTTTTGAAGTCACCTCTTTGCCCAGAAACTGTTCAGTGGCAAAACCAGTACTTTCAAAATTACTCCAGGCTTATATTCTGTCACCAACATATCAACATGCTCACTCAAAGGCCAGTGATGTCAGACCTAAATATCACATTCTGATAGGCTTCATTAGTCAGAACGCTCCAACTTGGGTGAGAACTACACACAAAGCCATTCACATGTGCTGTATAGTTTCATTAGGGTTCAGCCAGTCAGAAACCAAGGCCTGTCATCCATGCGTCGCCTGAAATTATGCTCACATACCATACAGTTACTTTGCATGTTCTCACTAATCATATCAAATTGGGCCAAACTCATTAATTTAATATACACGGCTCTTAAGCAAAGACTTTAATATGTGCACAGTAAGAAACACTCCATTACCATGGGCAGGGTGATTGATGGTGATAAACAGTTGTCTTAAGATGGATGATTTGCTGGATGTGTCATAAATCAAATTGTTTGTGTAGTGCTCACATTTATGTCATGGTTGGGGGTCCAATTTTTGATAAAAATTTCAAGTACGTTTTTTTCTCTCATTCGCGTAAGTACATTTTTTGTTTATACTCAGCAAAAATGCAGGTAGGAATTAAAACACTGCTAAGGTCACACTGCAAACCATACCAATACCATATTTTTAAAGGTTAAAAAGACTCTGTGTTAACACAAACATTTTATGAGAAAAAATAGACGTTTGCATATTGTTGGACATTAACTGAGATTACATTCGTGGTGACTGTAATATTGTATTGTATGTACAAAAACCAGTAAGAGTCTGAATGTTCAGGTAAGAAAGTTCTTTTTGAAGTGATTGTTCGGGAACCGTTGCCGTGAGCAACGCAGCAGGGATTGTGACACATCACAGCACAAACATAGTAGTCACTTAGATGACATGAGTTTGAACCATCCTCTTATGCCTGCATCCACATTCAGATCCCAACATAAGAGAGATGGTTAATATTATATGTGCTTTCGCGTTTATTCCTTTGCAAAGAACTGGTCTCCTTTGAAAAAACGGGTTGGGAGGATAGTTTACATAGGCAAAATAATAACCAAAAAAAAAAAAGCCCTTTTTTTGCATGACCCCCTAGCAAATCTGAAAAATTAAAGAAGCATTCAGTCGAAGAGATGGACTGAGCCAAAACATAATTACTAAAGTGTGGTCATTGTAGGTCTCTGTCTGGCTGCCCAGCAGCAGCTCCACTGATGTTGACTAATGTTTTAAGTGCTTTTTTTTTTTATCCATGTTGGCCAAACTCAAGGCCTTGTGGGGAAGCTTACAGATGCTTCTGGGAACTTTAGTTACTGAACATTTCATAAATTCAGCAGTGGATGAGGCCTCTAAAAACCCCAAGTTACATTAATAAATGATTAATTCGGTTCATTTTTATCGTCGGCTGAAAATTATTTTCAGAGATGATCACTTACGGCTGGTAAATTCTGTAAATCTAAGAAAACAATTTATCGCCTTTTAAAACTCCATCCGATCCAGCTTTTACTTATTTACAAACATTTAACAGACACCTTGCCTCTGTGAAGGCTAAGCAATCTGTGATACTGTAGAATAGCACAACATGTTAATGCTGGTTATCATATTTTTGAGCAGTTTTGCTTTTCCATTCTTCAGATCAATACAATGGCTAAGCAAGGGCACATGCTGATTTCTCTTTCCCTCCTTCTCTACATTCTAAGAGATATCAATAGCTGTCTGTAGCAGACAATTTGTTACGACAAGTTGGAATATAAATGGGCACGGAACAATCAATTCTCGAGTGAAAATTGTCTCAAACATGCAATTCACAGTCTTGATTTCAGCCTCTATTTGTGAGTGTGTCTTTCAGCAAGAGCTGGCATCTTTCACAATCAATGCTGTCTCAATGCGCTTTCTCTCTCTCTCTCTCTCTCTCTCTCTCTCTCTCTCTCTCCCTCTCTCTCTCTCTCTCCCTCTCTCCCTCTCTCTCTCCCTTTCTCTCACTCTCTCTCTGTGCAAGTGTGTGTGTCTCTAAGTGTTTGTTGGTCCACTTTTCTGCCAGGCAAGGTATGTGTAACCTCCCCAGTGATAAGTGGTGCTCTCTAAACAGGAACCTGTTAAAGAGGCTGAGAAACATGGAGGTCCATCCGACGACAGTCACAAGCCAACGTGTTTTTGCTGTGAGTCAAACTCCTACAGAGAGAGGTTGTAATAGGAACCTGCTTCATTTACCCAACACAGCGTAGAAACGATAATCGTGTTGCTAATGATGCACTATTATAAGTTGCTGCAATGTCAAAATTTGTTGTTAAATGAAACAAGCTATACTGCGATTAGGATAAATCATTTGTGGGTCCCCTCTTTTTTTTTTCTGAGCTAATAGTCTTTAAATGTGCATTCACACAGAATAAAAGCAAGTCTCTGGGCATTTATCTTCTTCCCTTTCAAAAGTCCCACAGCTCCAATTAATTCCTTAATGAGAGTTTTTAAGAGAAAAGGAAAAAAAATAAGTCATCAACATTGATTTAGAGTTCAGCAGTGTGCACCACTGGGAATTGAGAGAATGAGAGAATTCCTGTCGCTAATCTACTGTTAAACGTATTTACCACACAAAAGAGACTTCATGTACCCAAAATGCTGTGCTTTAAACATGCACAGGGAGAGAAGAATGGGTTTAACAGTTTCTCAATCTGTCTTATAGCTTATCTGTGGCAGGACAAATAGGGTTAGGGTTTCAAGACACCCACCTGAGGGACTCTAATTTCCCATCTATTGTGAGCGGGGTCTTGCCTAATCTAATCTGGCCACCTGTCTATCTATATTAACAAGGAAGAATAAGTGAAAACCCAGGTGGATCAATATTTCAGGATGGTTTTAGACACAGTCGTACATGGTCATCATAAAAGGACAAATGACAAGGTCAGAGACAGGAGTATTTGAAACCATGTCTGATACATTTTGAAATTTATTTATTTATTTTTGGCAGGTCGATAGGAGACGGGACAACTTTTTCTTTTTTTTTTTCTTTTTTTTTTATCTAGCTTTATGTCTTCTTAAAAACCACACACAGCTAATTCACCAGAGAGGAATTAACTCTCCTTGTATTTATATTATCCCACACTGGTCTGGTGATGAAGCAAATTTAACACAAGCAAGTTTATCTGTTTGTGGTGCGTGGCTTTATTTACGACACCAAAGTACCAGTGACTAGCAAACAACACAATGTCACCACATTTCTAAAGATTACATGCTACTGTTAAAGATCTAATTTTAGTTCATCTACATAAGAGCAAGTTTGTCATTAATACTACCTCACTCAAAAACAATACTTTTTGTTTATGTTTTGCTTAACAGACAAGATTCCCGCTCAGGGCTTAAATAGTGGAGAACACTCTGTACTCCGACAAGTTATTGTCAACACATGCAAAATTAAAAAAAAAAAAAAAGAGGAAGAAGAAGAAAAAGAAAAGCAATTAAACTGATCAGTCTTTCTTGTCAAGGTGAATAATGGAACATGTTTAAACAAAATGAGAGTGAGATCCAAAACCAGCCAAAATAATTTTTTTTTTAAAAAAGTGAGACAGAAGAGAAGAGAGAGAGAGAGAGAGCAAACCAGGCTGGCTAAGCCTGACTAGAGTACTCCAGAAGAGTGGCATATTTTCATCCATACTCCTTGGGATCAATGGAGTCTTGCCAGAACAGAGCCTCAGTGTAACCAGTGCAGTTTAAATGAGCAGATACGCTAGTTCCTCGCCTTGAAACGTATGAATAGACTGTTGCTTGACTGAATAAAAACTCATTACCACATTAACCGTCCACTTTTTTTTCTTTTTTAATCACCCCGACTGACGCTGCCATGGTAGCAGCTGTATTGAATTTCAGCCTCATTCGTGTTTGTCATCTTTTGAATGGGGTCCAGGTTTTGACCTATTCACTCACTCTTCATCTATGCTCCAGGTCACCCCCGTGGAACACCCGTGATGAGACTTCCATAAAAGGCTGGACATTGAAGTCGAGAAACGCAAGAGAAAGTGTGTGCTGAATAAACACACAGACCCTGTGACCTGGCATTCAGTCCCAGGGAAAAAAAACCAAAAAACATCACATTCTCTTTTCAGCCTTTTAGAAGGAGAAAAATAAATGAAGATATTACTTTGAAATCCTACATACTTTGAGTGACATTAATCACACAATGCGAGGAACATGAGGGGGCAGAAACGGAGACATGGTAAACATCTGCTCAGCTTCAGGAGCGAACTTACAGTTCTTCACTACGGGTTTCATTTAACATGCCCTTGGAAGTGTTTTTGTATCACTCACTGCTAATAGCTCCCATCTTACCATCCAGGACACAATTACGCTAGACACTTTGAGCTATACCATCCTCTCTACACAAGGACCGAAAGCAGTTTAGAGAAGGGGGCCGCTAGGTTGCACAGAGGAGTCATCAATCACTGTTTACTATGCCATTAGCTGCAATGTTGTCACCCATGGGATTGTGGGATTGAGCAGCCGCACTAGGCCATTCCCAATGCTGCATTTTCCTTTCTTTTCTTTTCTTTTTTTTTTTTTTTTTTTTGACATTATCTTTCATCACTTCAAATTTGAGCAGCCCTGTTCAAAGGCTGCAACCTTTATTAAAAACACGTGTCCCCAAATCGTGATCCCAGCGGTTAAAGTCGGTGCGAGGCACTGCAGACTGCGAAATGTCGACTGAAAGAATCTGAGAATTGAAAACAGAGTACCATCCCGAGCGAACCCTAAGAGAGTCCCGTCTGAAATGTCAATAGCTTGAGCACAGCTGTACTTATCTTGAATTGGTTTTAAAGAGACAAATAAGAGGCTATAGCATTTACAAATATTACAAAATAGCTGTCTCTGACTATTAGCATCCACAAGGTCGAACTGGTCTTTTGTCCCTAATTGTGTAAAAGTACTTTCACTTCGAATTACTCGACATTGGGAATCTTTAAAGATTTGCCCTGGCGATGACACCTCTGAAACTCTCAGTAGGACACTGGTGGTGATGGTGAATCTGCTGTAAATACTGAGTCAACATTCCGTATAACACTGAGGATGGCCAAGGCTTGGCTTAATGTAACAACCTCAAGGGCTGATGACAAACGATAATGAGGATGAGTACAGAAACGATCAGACTCACACACCGCAACTCGGAAAACGGAAAAATTCCCCCTCTCTCTCCACACGTTTTAAAACCTCTACAGCAATTTTTTTTTTTGGACCATTATAGAGAGAAAAAGGAGAAAAAAATAACACAAGAGGCATATTTCAGGAAATCGCTGAGCCAGTAACAACATAATATAGTGAGTTTTCCATAATTATAAACAGACAATTACGGACAATTGCAGGGCGACACTTAAGAAACACATGTAAAATGTCTTCTTACCACATTAAAGCCATCCAAATCATGTTGAGTACGTACAAGATCTGAAGCAGAGTGTAAGCACTAATGTTTTACATTAGGATAGGAACTTAGAGACAGAATACAAGAGATGCCACTGTTATTGAAGCAAGTGTAGCTGTGAAAGTTTGTGTCAGATGGGAGGAGAGAGACAACTAAAGCAAAATGCAGGTAGACCATCATTTATAATGCCAGAGATCTGGGGGGGGGGGGGGGGGTTGGTTACCCATAAATTTTCATATTTTTGCCCATAAATTTCATTTTTCAACAGATCATGTTGACCAGAGAGCTGCGTTAACAACAATGAAAAAAAAAAACGCACAGATGTTTATATTTTGGTCTATAGCACAGCCGTGATTCACACCCTATCTAGAACTCTCTTGATTTCATATCATGCCTTTAGCTCTGTAAGTACTGTCTATAGAGAGATGGCTTTCTTTTTGTGGCTGTATAGACCCATCCCCGCACCCCATCTCCCAGTGCCACAATGGGACCTAAAACACATTTGTTTATTCTAATTCCCAGTGTCATTCTGCATTACGTAATGTGTTTGTTCCGACTTTTTTCCACATTTAAATGAAATGCATTGTTCTGCTCTGCAGAACAACACCCTTTCACCTTTTCATCCCTGACCTAATTAGGGCAAAATGAAACTTATTTTTGCAAGTCAAAATGGGGCAGGAAGTCACCTCTTAACTCTAAAGAACAATTATTCTGTCGAAGGCAAGCCCATTAACCTTTCAGATTTTAATTTATCCTTATTACCTGGATAGAAGCTTTCGGCAGCGTGAAGCTAATCTCCCATTCATTACCATTTTTTTTTTCTTTTTTTAGAGTTGCTAATTTCTTTATGGTTCACATTTCACACTCGCATTATTATTCTCTGGATTCAACATAATGACTTCAAAATAGATTATGTCACAAGAAGTCGACAAAAGAGGAAAAAAAAATAAAAACGTATGTTCAAATAACAGTAAACACAGAGCTGGTGGGAGACTTTAATTTTCATGAGATTTAGGACAAGTGGGGGTTTTTTTCAGGGTAATGACAAAAGCTTGAAAGGAAGAGTTCCTCTTTTTTTTTTAAATTTTTCTCTTTTTGTTTTGTTTTTAGAAATGCAACACTGGAAAGAAAGTTCTGACGAGAAACCCTACAAGATCAGAGAGACGACAATGACAAATCCATGTGCACCGAGAAATCTTAAACCCACAGAAGCTGAACCAGTCACTCATTGATTATGCATTTAAATAAAACTTGATTGACAGTTTATTGATCATTTTTATGATAACACCTGCAGTAATGCAATTAGCTGAAGACTGAATCCTGGCCATGAACTTATCCACAACAAAGGACTAAAGCAATAATATCACATTCACTAGACTGCACAGTTTTAGTTCACTCACATATACTCATGGGGGTTTTTTTTTCTTTCTTTGTTTAAAATATTCCTCTTTAACAACAGTGCTCAGCATTCCTTTATAGATATTAGGAATTTATTCTAGCTTTACTCAAACCAGGATGATAAAGAAAAGCACAGGCAGTCACTCTTATGAATGAAGAAAAAAAAAATTAATATCATGCGAAAAGGGAGTATCTTGTGACACCACAATGCCATTCAGTCAGCAGAATGCAACACAAAGATTCTTACCTCAACTGGTTACAGTCAGAAGTTTTAATACATCAGAGATACGGCACATGACACAGAAAAAACTCATTGTCCCATTAATTCCTCTTTCACAAGGTATATCAGTACAAGATATTCTGACCGTAATAGTCATCCCTGAGGGAATTGACATAGTCGTGTGTCTGCCATAAATCCTGAAAGACTGACATGTGCCGTGTATACAAGGCTGTGTGTGAAACTGGGTATTCTGGGTGAGAACAAGATGGTCTTAACCTAGATATGAACAGAGTGTATTTGAGTACAGAGTGGAACAGAACAAAATATGTCCTGAATGGCAAAAGAGTCTAACACCGGAGACACTCTAATCTCATTACATACAGTATGTCCACGATTATAAAGTGTGTGTGTGTGTGTGTGTGTGTGACTCATCCTTCACTGAACATTCCTCTGGCCCACTCTTTTAGACACACCCTCTGCAGCAGTTTTGTCCACTGCAGGTCTGACTAACTCACTCTCTCAGAGGAGACAGCTGTGAAATCTGACTGTGTGTCGACCCTGTTATTCTCTTAGTAGCGGAACCAGCCTAGACACAAATCACAGAATGTACTGGCAGTCATTCAAAAATAACCAAAAAAAAAAAACCCAACAAGTGGAGAAAATGGGCCACAGCCAACCCTGGGCTAAGGAAGTCCTATCGCTGCTGAGTTTTCCTAATCTTCTGATCTAACCAAATTGAAACGCACTCTCCTTCTCACTTTGTCTTCCCTTCCATCTTGCTCATTTTCCTTTTTGTTCTCCCTATCTCTGTGACTGGCACGACCATCTGGTGCCAGTGCCCAGGAGAGGGTCAGAACACTGGTTTATGACCCTAGGGCACTGACTGGCAGCCTGGCACTCCTTCCACCCCACACCAATATGCCAGGGGTCCCCACAATTCACCCCTATTGTGAATTCATGAGGCCACATGACTGCTCAAGCATGTTACCGTAATTAAACCGGAGAGCCAAGTTTAAAAAAAAAAAAAGAAAGCAAAAAAAAAAAAAACAGACTTAAAAAAAAAGAAATGAAATGTACCAAGCAGGGGTGAGTGAGAGCAAATAAAGAGAGAGGGAAAAAGAGTGTTTTTTTTTTCCTGATAAAACTAATGCAGAATTGAAGAATCAATAACGAGAATCCATCACTTTGTAGATAATGAAGAAATTCTTGTGGCAGATGATTGGAGGTGTTTCCTATCATTTAGTAATACATAATTGCCCACTGATGCCTTAAGATTAAAGTAGTGATTTGGAGATTGATATCTAATACCAAGCCCTTATTATCCTTTAAACTTAGATGATGTTCTTACACAATGACTATTGATGTTTAAAAATTAAAACCACTACAGAACGAGTGGATTGCAAGTCAAACATTTTAGGAGTTGTTTACTGTTTTACAAGATTTTCTGTGCTGCAGTCCCAAGCAGCTTGATTGTATCTAAATTGCCCCATTCCCCAATAATGCAATTAAACCAAAAGCCAAACGCTTTTAATGATTCTTTTATTGATTCAAAAAAGGTAACTTTTCCTTGTAACACCAGGGAATTAGTGTAAGAAGTCATGAATAACCAGCTGGTCTGGCTAATGCCTTGACATGTCTTGCTAAGCACATCCGTGAAATTTCATTTCGAGACACTCGACCTCAATCTGTACGCAATTAGCGTATTAGCCATCCTCCTATTCATGTGTCTGGAGGGGCCATGCTGGGCTCCCACAGATACGCTCGTGCTGTATGAGACTGAGTGAAGAGTCTTCAGAAGCAGCATTTGATCGACCTCAAAGCCGCCTGTCACGCTGGTGAAAAGGTCTGCGCTCATGCCAAATTCTTCAGTCGAGCAATGCTCTCTCTCTCTCCCTCTCTGTCTGTCTGCCTGTCTTTATACGTGTGTGTGTGGCTGGCTGCAGACAGTGGCTACTGGCATGTTTTCTGGCCAAGTATGGAAAGCGGTTTGAAGCCAGTATCAAGAATTTAACTCATGATTTGTTTTCATTAGCATCATGGTACGACTGATGAACCTTTGAGAGACATGCGGAAACCAAGGGAAAGGCAAACATTTTCACTGGCAATATTAACTTGACCTCAGGAACCCAAAGTATGTAAATGCTGTTATTCACTTTGGACTTTCTTTAACAGGATACAACACACAATATGTAGTGTGTGTGCAGTTCATTCCCAAGGCCAACCAAGACTTCAATAAAAGCACTTTGCATTTATGAAACCGTCTAAGATGATAATGATCACAACTTCCGCTGTATATTTATAGAGAGAATTTTCCACGAAAATGTAAGCACAAGTAAAATTTTCCACGTAGCACAAATGCGCGTCCCTATTCAGAAGCAAACAATAAATTATTTATTGTTTGCCTCTGAATAGGGACGCGCATCTCATATTTCCATTGTAATCCTCAGTATTTCTAAAATAAAAAGGGGGGAAAAAAAGGTATATAATGCAAGACGGTGGATACTTGTCTCCGTAATCAACGTCAGCTCCATCCTCATACCTACGCGACTTGACACGCACCTGCCGACGTGTTGTCTCGTTGAATGAAGGACAACGAGTTGGGCGCAAGGAAAAATCATAAAGCCTCACTTACTGTTCCCGTTATTGGACCACAGTTGATCAGATTTATTATTCTAATTTTGTCAAGCCGCACTACTGTCATTTTGTCATGGTTTTATCACCGAAGCATCTTCTTAAACCCAGAAAAAGTAAAATGCAACTGAAAGCGGCCATACGTCCACTGCGTTTCTCACTTGAGCTCAGCTTTGAAAACACGCAAAGAAACACGTGTTCCACTATTACGAAGACCTACCGTTTCCGAACTTAGCTCTTTCCTTAAAACACCCCCAGAACAAACAACGGAATCAATATTCTCTGACATGCCAAAGCAAACAAACCGGAAATCAATCTGGTGTCTATCCACAGAGAGAAGTGTGATAGAATAGGAGCAGCTCCTATCCGAAGCATAGACAAACAAGAGAGGATTTGGATGGATTAACACATATGGTTAGTAACACTGTCTAAAGCGTCTGGTGTTTGTGAGGCAAGGTGTGATTTCATCAAGGTGGACATTAGACTTTGATAAGAGGTTTGATAAGCTTATAGATAGAGCTGCAGGAGTGTAGGCCTAATCTCTATAGATATATCACGTTTGTAAACAGAATTACGGGTGGAGGACTTCTCTGTCAACAAGATCCACTTAATAAATTTAAACATTAAGAGTCAATTTACTGGGCTGTGAAAGTAAACAAAAACATGACAATACAAAAACAATATACAAACACATCTTTTGAATTATTTACACTGATAAGAGGTATTGATAAATCATCTGTAGTGTATGGGTCAGCGACATAATTTGTATTTTTGTGTCTGAATCCATAATTTTGTTTACAGCACATTAAGTATGTTTAACGCATTATATTTAACACTACATTTCATTAACAATGATCATTTCTTATTTTGTTGGCATATTTTTCAGAAATATCAAGAATAAAGTTATTTCATTTTCTCAGAGAAGCTCCAAATCAGCAGGTCAATGAACTGTTTAATTGCTAAACAAGCAAGAAAAGAGGTTGTCACACTCCTATCTAAAAGTCTTTTATTTTTTGAATACGTTCTGACTGTGAAATCAATTTATCCAAATGTCAGGCATCATAACTAGCATCAGAAGCCATTTTTAAATCACAGGACATCATTTCAACCGTAAGAATGGATACGACCAGACTGGGGATTCCAAAAGGACCGCACGACACTAAAATGTTCAGTCATTCTTCAACAAATATTAGATCATTTCACCCTTTTGAGACATAGTATGGTTAGCCTGTCATGCTATTGCTGAGACTGAATTTAAACACATTCCAAGAATCACAAACTAAATCAGGCAAGGGTTCTGTTCAGAGTAAACAGGTAGAAGCGGGCCAGACGAACAGTAAAGATCGGTAAAGATCACAGATTATCATTCCGTATCTCAAAAATGAAGAGTCTTCCCAAAGAGGTGAATGGGAAACAAGCAAATATGATAATCAGTCCGTAGGCTGGTTCGGCCGGGGACTTCTAAACCTGTCAACCAAATTACAGTAGGCTGGAGCTGAGATGGAAGCATGCCATGGTTCAGCGTTTTTTTTGTTGATGTTGTTGTTGTTGTTGTTTTCGGTGAAAATGTTCATTTGATTTAGAAATACACTATAAGTACACGCTTGAGTTTAATGCCACATTGTGATGTGAAGTTTGTGGCTGATGAATTTATTTTTAAAAAGAAAAAAAGAGGTGGTATTCAGTTTCATGAAAACAATGGTCTTATTACTGTTGAGGAAGGAAACTTGTTAACATAAAATATATGTGAACAGGTGCTCAAGCTTTTTAATGCTTCAAAAGAGTTCAATGCATTGTTTCTTTGACAAAAAAAAAAGTTTTGGGGATTTTTATAATGTGATTTAAATTTGTACATTTTAATAAATATGCATTGTTATACCACCTGAAAGTAAAATTGCAAAATCTATAAAATCAACAGAAATGCATTCTGCAATGACTGAGTTAGCCCTTGATCTGATTTTACATTAGAAATCTTTACATATACCACTATGAACTTGGCTACAACTTTTAGATACATATTGCTATTATGATATGTGTTGTAAAATGTATCTATGGCTCAGCCATTGAAATGGCTACAACTTTTAGATACATATTGCTACTACAATATGTGTTGTAAAATGTATCTATGGCTCAGCCATTGAAATGGCTACAACTTTTAGATACATATTGCTACTACGATATGTGTTGTAAAATGGATCTATGGCTCAGCCATTGACACAGTGTCCATTACTGCATGCCTACACACACTGAGAGCATCAGCGATAACAAGAACTTCAGAGCCGGGGATAGTCATAACTCAAAACCATGTGGAGCTTTCCTGTTTTTGTTTTTTTAAACAGAAAAAGTTTAAAAGTAAAAAGAGCATTATATATGATCTGGTAATGCCCTGATACAAATGTGCTTTTCTGAATCACTGCCACCTTATAAGTCTGTTCAACTCAATATTTAATGAAAACGGATGATATTAATTCACATCCTGTCACTCATACGCCTGGCGTAATCAAAGTAGGCCACCGTGGCTTTGGATATGATGGTCGTGTAGTGTTATATAACGCACACACACAGGTAATTTAATTACTGTTGACACATCCAAACATGAACTCCCACATCAGTTTTTAAAAATAAATAAATAAATAAATAAACTATAAATTCAGCCATCAAATTTCAAATGAAACTCAAAAACAGGTCAGTTATTTGTCACACCAGTCATGAATTTATAGCCACAGCAATAACGTTTCATCTGATGATAACACTTCACTGTCTGAACTTATTCCCTCTCTGTTTGTTGAGGGCTTCTACGTGGCTCTTTAAGCTCTTGTCATTTGACTTCGCAGTACTGAATATTCCAGGCACCACTGAATATTCAGACAACTCCTCCCCGCTTTAGACCATAGATAATTGCTGTCTGTTCTCGGTGCTGTCAGCCAAACGACCCCCAAGGTCACACAGTCACTCCGTTGCCCTTCTTTTGCATGCCTTGCCTTCATAATTAGTCGCTAGCGGAGTGCCGGAAAAGGACAAGGGAAAAAGAGATGCAAGAGCGGTCTTCCTCCTTCTCTTCTTCCTGTAGATTTTTATGAGTGTCCTCACATGCACTAAGGCAGGGGAAGTCGGCTAGATGGTGCTTCAACGAATACCCAGTAGATCTCTTTAAAGGCATATTAGATGAACCATAGGGTGTAATTTTATTTTTTTTTTCCAAGAGTTCAAGAGGTGTTATTTAATATGCTGTCATGTTTTGACTAGACTGTGTTGATTCACTCTGTAACGTATTCGTAATTCTCAATACCGGAGTTGAACCAGCTACTTTGAAAATGTACAGTGAATCTGTAATGGAACGGTGACTGGAGTGGAGGAGCTAGTGGATTGCTTTTCCTTTAGATCAAGGGACTGTTTATTATCCCATAACTACAGGATCTCAGCCATTTATCACATTATCTAGGAACAGAGGAGACTGGTCAACTATAACTGCTGTATGGAGAGCTAGGTCAAACTCATCCCTGTGGAAGCAGCTCAAGGTAAAATGGTTTTATGGCAGAATGAAGTGGTGAGAGATATATCTCACACAAGCCAATCTATGACTGGTCTTGTTTTGCAGTTTGCTTCATAACTATTTATTATGAATATTTCATAACTTTTCTGAATACATTAATATATTATATAATATTTTAATTAACTATTGATTTAAGGAGGTGTTCAGAAGCTCCATATTGATTCCAGTAAAATTTACAAATTAGAATTGATGCAGGAAAATGTATACATCACATCGTCCTCCAGACCACATGATCAGTCTTTTGCTGTTAGTAAGGAACCTCCCCTTCCTCTCAGTTTGTCCATATGTGTCCCTCTACTCTAATTATACAGTTTTAATAGGTCTCTACACTGAACCTACAGCACATCAGGTAAATATGTTAAAATGTGACAAAGAGATTCAGTCTATGGGTTAACAGAGATTTCCATTACTTGTGTGATTAATTCTCTTAAAAGAATAAAGGTCCGTGAAAATGATGTGATCAGATGTCTCTTGCCGTTGATCCTTTGTCAACAAGAGAGCCAAAGTTTCACTGAAAGCACTAAGGGCCAGCTAGCTGCGTGTGGTAAGCTCCACTAGCTCTGTGGTCACTGCTTTCAGAAAAGGGAGGATGGGGGGATGGGGGGATGGGGGGATGAGGGGGGATGAGGGGGGGTGGGGGGGGTCTAGGTGTTTGCATTCTGTCATCTGCAAATCTTGGAGTTAACACGCCACCTTTGAAATCCTGTGAGTGTTTATACTGCAACATGAGTCAAAAGCCCTTTGTGTGCGTGCGTGTGTGTGTCCATGTGCATTTGTGTCTCTCTGTGTCTCAGCGGGTGTGGCTGAGTGACACATGCTCATTTTGTTCCATTTCGCTCACGCTTAACGGTTCGCTGCTCTGCACACTTTTAAGAACATTTCACAAAGTGACTCCATTTTGTATACAGTGACATTGCTGAGCGTGTAAACACATTATAGCTCGCCCTTTTTGGTCTCCTCGGGTTTCCTTTTGGGTTTCTGTGTGACATGTAGTCAGAGCCATCCTGTGACTGCCCAAGCATGCTACTAGTCTACTGCACCACACCATTGAGGTTCATTGAACTGACCTTTTACTCCAGAGTGATTGGATGTGACAGACAACTCTTGCCGCTATGCTGCAGTGTACTTAAAGGCATGACAAAGTGAAATCTAATTTACTCATGTTAGAGAAATGAATCACACTCTTAGAAAGGCCGAGTTAAAGACATTGAGATATGGATTCTTTCCACATCCTCAGCATGTCATTATGGCTATGTTAAAAAAAAAAGAAAAGAAGATTCATTGCACCAGCCAAAAAAAGAAATTCAGCATTTCCTACACTTTTGTACTGTTTTGACGTGTTTATATAACTCTTTGGCTACCAACCAATGTGAGAATGCAATCTAAAGGGGTAATAAATTTGGTTCTCTTGAAGCCCCAGAGAAAGAAAAGGTATGTAAAGATTCTCCAAAGTAAGCCAAATACCTGATACTTTATGCCTATGAGTATTGTGCATTAAAAACTTTTCATGATTGTGGGAACTTTCATTGTGAATTCTGCATTCTAATATGACAAGAATATTAAAACTAGCACATTTCTTGACTCAATTTAGCAACCCCAAATAATAGCAAGAATAACAATAATGATAATAACAATAACATCTTTCTTTAGAATTGTCTCTTATTACATTGAACAGTGCTGTCATTCTGATGGCACTGTGGCTCTTTCATAACTTTCAGTAACAAGGGAAACGACCTTGAGATGACAAACAACACATACTAACTCTGACATTTCCTTGGCAAAGTACATCAGGGGCATAAAAAATGAATATGAAACAATACAGTCGAAAGGGAAAAAAAACGGATAAGAAAAAAAAAAAAAAAAAACAGGTGCTCTGTGTAAGCCGTGTGCTGGAATTGGAATTTTTTTTTTTTTTTTTTTACAGAGGAGCTGTTCAAAGCTGAGCCTGTTTGCTGGTTTGGAACAGATGGTCAGGGTGTATGCCAGAAGAGGCCGGCTAGGCACAAGTATGAGGTGGGCCTATGTGTTGGAGGGAGAAGCCAACCTGGAAGTGGATCAAACCTACCGCATTCCTCAGAAGGTAATAATTACCGAAGCAGGTAGAGAGTTCTATCAGAACAAAGCACGGTAAGTTTTTTTTGGTTTGTTTGTTTGTTTGTTTGTTTTTTTTTCCTGACACTACTTACAAGTACTGTTTATTGAAATTTTCTTGTATGCTACAAGCATCTGTCTTCCCGAGTACTGTTCTTCTAAAAAGGCAAGAAACCCAAGGGGGCAAAGATAAAGCCACGATTCTTAATTTCATAAGAGCAAGTTTTTGTTTTCTAAGTGGAGCTGATTCATTTTCTCAGACTATTAGTAACCACAGAAAGTTGGTCGATCCAACGACTATCTACAAAGCTACACCTACAGCTTCTAACATAATTTAAACTTGCAATGCTGAACAAAAAATGTAATCAAATAAATCAACAAATGGAGACATATATTAATCAATTGTGAGTGCCATTACCATAGTTTTACAAGGCTGAACTAAATTAAATCCATTGAAGTTGCATACTGAAAAATTCATGGGGAAAGTGAAATTATTTGAAGTAGTTCAACAGCAAGAGATCTAAGAGAATGTGACATTGAGTGGAGGACTGAGTGATGTAATATATAATTTGGGATGAATGAAAAGGATAGTTAATGCACAGAAAATGTCAAGAACAAGCATTCAACTGTCAAATTATGGAGTTACTCGATTTAAGATGAGACACTGAGGCCTAGCATCAAGCTATTGCTCGCTCACAAGCCAACAACTTAAGTTACATTCATGCTGCGGGGAATTCAGAATATTTCTTTCCCTCCCATAATTCTTACTGTTCATATTCATTTTTGAAAGTGATCCTTATACGGTTTCAGTTTGACCTCACCTCCATCTTCAAGTGGTTCTCATGCCCAAACAAACAGCAGAAGATGTAAAGTCATGGGTTGTTATTTAGTTGCATTGATTATTGAAACTACGAATGTGGTTATATAGCTTGGGGTCAGATTTTGTATCACATAAAAATGTGGCCCAAATTGTATTTTGATTTTTGGTTTTTTTGTTTGTTTGGTTGTTTGGCTTGGTTTGGTTTGGGTTTTTTTATGTTCACACTGCTCCTTGCAGATTCAGTTTCTGTCTCATATGAGGGAAAATTTGGAACTGGGTCACTTTTAACTGCAGCGTGCGCATAGCCTTAATCACAACCATGAGATCCAGCAGGATATTACAGTTCTGCTCCAGTTCTGCACTGCCATACCTGCTGAAATTAGTCAAGGGCTTCAAGATTGATATGCAAGTTGAATCTGTTGTGTCGGTGTAAGGGTTAGTAACATAAATGCGCTATCCCGACAGTCCCCGGGTCTAAGATAAGGCAACACAGCTTAAAACAACTGTAAATGTCACAGTTTACCAGCAGCAGGATTCCAGCACCAGTCCTCTGTGTTTAGCACAAACCTCTATCTATGTATCCCCCCTGCAGTGAGGGACTGTGATGGAGACACGCTGGACATGCTGGTTTGCTGTCTGAAATGGCTGGCTATTTGAGCATGCTGGCAGAGGTTATAGCAAACAGCTGACGGCGTGAGCGACGGCACCTTCGTATGGATGTGCGGGTGTACCCCTGCGTTGCCAGGGAAACACGAGTGTGTGAGAACTGACAACGCTCTCTGATCCTCCGAGACACTATTGGGCGGGATGAGCCCTGCGAAGAACAAAATGCCCCCCAGCTGATAAAATCATTTTCAACGCATTGACTATTAGGTCCCGAGTGACTCCAGATTTTTGGTTTTCGAGTATAGATTTTAGGGTCTCCTTGCCTACCATCTACAAACGTATAGACGGCAAAAAAAAAAAAAACATATAAAAGAAACCCATATACTGTACACCAAAAAAAACAAAAACAAATGGCTATTTAAAGTTTTTGGGCTTATTAGATTTAGCTGTGATTATGACTTAACATGAGCAATCTAAATAAATGTCATTGAACTTCTTACACTTTAAAAACTTGCATATGACACTATTTTGACCACAACGTAAAATTTAGCATCCTCTTCATTGTTTTAAAGATTTAAACTCGTCTATGCCTCTAACTAAGCTATGTTAATGTGGCCCCTTTCTGTAAAGCGTAGATGGAATGTCACGGTCGGGTTTCTCCTCTATTCCATTAGTTCTCACTGCTAAAGAGACCAATTCACTTTGTTTACTGCACCGCGCTTCAATAACTTATCAGTCTCCATCAGAAATTTCAGACCAATTAAGAAAATACTTTTTTTTTTCCAATGTATTTTCTTAAAATGTATAGATAACTTTACATTACATTTTCTGCACAATTTATCATTCCTGTCACATTTGTTTTGAGGGTGGTCTCTTTTCCTGTGACAAATATCACTGCCCTCACTAACCTTTCCTCCAAACTGCTAATGTCAGACAACAGAACTTTCCAGTACTTTGATAGTGTTTATTTTATCATCCCAAAGGCATTTAAATGACTGATGTTCTGCTGTAGATCAGAAACTGCTGCTTCCTCCCCCCCCCCCTTAACAAACAAGAGATTAAATACTTAATAAACAGTTTCTCATTCCCCTTAGCACAACTTTGTCAAGCTTCATTTATTAACTTGGTGAGAGAGAACAGTGAGGTGTGGATTTCTTTGGCTGTGCTTTATGGTTAGCAACTGGCTAGAGATAAATAACGATCCCTTAATAACTCTTCATTTACTGTTTAAACAGCATTTATAAAAAAAAAAAGAAAAAAACATACATGTGATCATACTATATTCTGTTTAGAACTCTCCAGTCAGCAAGCCAGCTAACTCATTAAAAATGACAATGTGTGTGCACTCACGCCTTCTTTTTACATTAATACTCAAAACAAAGAAACACAATAATATTCTCTCTCTCTCTCTCTCTCTCTCTCTCTCTCTCTCCATTTTCCCTGTTTAAGGGGCAAGTAAAAGGTACAGCACGACTAATGTTGTTACTTACTAATGGTATCACTCAGCAGCGAGCACAGGAAACACTCCTGTTCTTGCAATTAGCTCTAGCGCCAAAAATACCATGCCACAGGTATGCAGAATTAGCCAAAGAGGGCAAAGAGGGAAGGAAAAAAACAAAAAAGAACACTGAATGGCTTCTTAAAATAGACTGACGCTCTCATGGAAGGAAGCCAGCCGTCTTCCTCTCGTTTTTGGTTTTTTTGTTTGGTTTTTTTTGTTTTGTTTTCTGTTTCTTTTTTTTTTTTTTCCCTGCGGTGTTAAGTTGTTTACACCCGTTTTGTTACTGTGCTCGGGAAAGAGCCGCATTGTTTAAGTAGCGGGATGTTAATCTCTCCTTTAAAAAAAAAAAAAAAAAAAACGTGCATTGAAACGAACAGCATTTAAGTGTAAAAATCAGTTCCCAAGCTAAGTCTTTTTCTTACGTACCCAGTCGCAAGCTTAAGACGTTAGCTACATTGCCTCGGTTTGGCTTGCCTGCACTATTCATTAGATTCCATTTAGCCTGCGGAGTAACGTTTTTTTACATTACATGATAATGTAGGCAGAGCTCTGCATTTGACAGCGTCACAAATCTTTTCATTTCTTTCTTTCTCTGTAAAAAAAAAAAACAAAAAACAAAAACAAAAACAAAAACAAAAAAAACAAAATTGAAAAATGCGAAAGGGAAAAGTACATTTGTGTTATATATGTCTCTCTCGCCCAAAGACTGATATCTCAATTTCAAATCCTTGCCTTTTTGTCACAGAAATGGTGTGGAAGATTGCTGCAGATGATGCGTGACTTCATCACTCTAAGGCCCAAGGTTTCACACTGAGACATTGTAATACATTTAAGTATTGATTATAGGAATTAATGATTTAGCACAGGAGCCTCTCCTGCAGAGATTTCATAGTGATAACTTTGCCTCTTGCCTTGGAATCATTCCCTTTAATAATTGATTTAACAGAAGGAAAAAAAAACACTTGTTGAAATTCTCCGACAATATTGTAACTTTAATCTTGTGGAAATCCAGTTAACTCAAAAAAGATAAATTTATCTATCTAAATGTATCTGTATCTACCCTGTCTGACTGTTTTTGGGTTGGTTTTTTTTTTTTCAGAACCCTCACCACCAAAGGACGAATGTGTCACTGACAGAACCACTTCCTGGTGCCTTTATCACTAAATCCTCAAATTACCCTCTGTCTTTGTTCTCAAAGGCACTGGGCCTTTCAGCCTCAACTGAAGTCGCCAAATATTAGCACAGTCTAGCTTACCCTTGGTATCTAATCAAATGTTAGCATTGACATTTAATTGCCTGAATATTATTTACCCCTCTCACTTCTTAATTGTTACAAAAACTCAAGGTTGACTTTATTTAGGATTAGAGATTATGCTGTATTTTGGGGAGAAGAAGAAAAGGAAGAGAATCATGATTGTCAAGTGTAGTGCAATTTAAATATTCCAAGTTTAGTCATGCTCTGGACATGTTCTAAGCAGTCAGCTCAGAGTCTCATCACAAAACCCTGAATTGGAGCCATTATTGCCCTCGCAATTGATTCCATTATCTAGACTATTCCATTTATCAAAGGTCTGTTCTACTGGGATTTTGTCAAGAGCCCAGTGACTGCACTTTCAATTTCACTCCTATTTCCTTCATGGAATTGTACTTCAGTGTTCAGGTATGGCGAAAGAAAGGAAAAGAAAAAACAAAACAAAACAAAACACAAAAAAATAAGACTAGAGCATACCTTTCTGCCGTTGGAACACGAAGTACAAATGACAGAGAAGCCTAAGCAAATTAATTATTCCATTGTAAAAGTTGAAATCGTTAGTGTGTGCTTGAAAGAGGGAGCCACACGCACACATACGCACGCACGCACACACACACACACACACACACACACACACACACACACACACTCAAAGCTTATTTGAATTAATGGATTTCTAGATTGGATAACACTGTTGAGGACAATTGCTTTCTATTCATAGCTGTCATTTAAGATAAGGGTTTGTGGTTGTGTACAAACCTGCTGCCTCAATTGCTCTGGATGTTTCCGGGAAGCTCTGGTGATTAGTCAGTAGGATCTCAGAGGCAAGACTGACAGTGGTGTAACAGAAGGGGGTCGCAGCAATTATCATACTTGTTCTTCAGAGAGCGAAAGGCTTTCACAACGCTGATCACACATGCAATGACTTCTCAGCCAAAGGTCACAGTGGATTTGAGAGGCAGTGCTTTAAAAATAATGAACCTGAAATACCCGCAGTCTCCGCCATTGTTATCAACTCCCTGCTGAGAGATCGTTTAAAGCTTAAAAAAATCTGACAGCAGACAGCGAGGGTGTTTAAATATGAAATGAGGCACTGCTTCCATTGCGTACGATTTGCCTTTCATTTGTGATGTGAATAGCATTGAGGAGAAGTGGTGGAGCACAGTAATGGGTTCAGCTTTTATTTAAGCTAACATACCCAACAGTTGCTTAAGCGTGTGTGCCATATCTTATCATATGAGTTTGATGGCTGATTTTTCTATTGTACTTTCATGTTAAGCTATAAGTCCATATTGCACACTATTTTATTTGGACGCTGTTTTTTTTTTTTGGTGGTTTTGACCTGAACCTTTAAACAAATGACTACCACAAATGGCTCCCGGTTATTGTGCTCCAGCACATTACTAGTACTCCAATCCAGTACTCCAGTGTTGATCAATAATCAGTATCAGTATCAGTATCAATATCAATATCAATAATCACTTGGAAAATATCCCTCCAAAAATGTGTTGGTTTTACTGATTTGTTTTGAGCAAGTTCTCCTCAATGCATGACAATGTAAAACATAAGAACTGCTTTCTGATTGGAGAATGGACCTCGGTTCAGGTGCGGGTCACTGCTCACATGGCACGAGGCCATCCCTAGCATGGGTGATATGGCTATCCTGCAAGATTCTCTGGCCACATGATCGCCTGAAGCATACGTGCTTTGCTGACGAACGCAAAGAGACCTGTACTTTGCTAATGTGCATGCAAATCACAGTGCTTGGAATTCAGCGCGGTCCTCGTCTGACTTCTCGACGCTGAGTGCTTTCTGATGTTTTCTCAATCGGATGGCAGCATGCATTAGAGTTCGCCCGCGTGCACTGGCAGCAGCGCCGGCGGCCCCTTTCCGAACGCACGTCACCCCGAGCAACCGTCCTCCGCTCCGTAGGCATTCTCTCCCACGTTATCGACAGCCACTTCTCCAGGTTGATAGGGATTTTAACCGCGTCTTAAAAGTGGTAATGGTAGCCTTTTTCTTGTGTCATTGTCAGTTAGCCAACAGTCATGGCTTTTAACTACTTCCATCCATCAAAGCTGTCACCCAGCAGCTTCTCTCTCCATCCCTCTCTGTGCTCCCATTCTGTCTCCTCTTTTATTAGTTTTTAGATGCTGGTGTCACTTTTGGTTTTGGCTGAACTGAGCACTGCGACAGTGATTACCTCATCTGTTACAAAAGGAGATTAAGATATGGAGATAATGTAGACGCTTACATAAGACACGGAGGACTAGTCAACATGAATGAACTCAAAGCCAAGATCAGAAAGGTGCCTGTCTGCTTTGTATTTATTTATTTATTTATTTATTTATTTGTTTATTTATTTTCTGTTGTTGTTTTAAATGTACTCTTAAAATTTGCAATTTAATTGACATTCAGTAAATATTCTGTACTACGTTCAGTTAAAAGAAATAATTAAGATCATAAAGCAAGTAGATATGCTTGAGAACATGGAAATCTGTAGACATTTAGGTCCACTTGCATGTGCATCATGAAGACAAATAGTGTTATATAATAACATTATATTTAACCTTACACCTGACCTCTACAGCATGGAGACCAGCCACTGCTAATATGTCATCTCTCCAGGGACCTTCACACTGGAACGTCTTCCATAAAGTCATTTCAGAGGTCATTTCTACTCAAAACATTGTAGAGCTTTGATTAATCTTTCTTGTCAGAGCCGCTTAATGTAACTAAGAACTAGTTTAATCTTACAGGCTTAGGAAAAGAGATTTATAACAGGCAAAAAAGGCTCAACACTCTTCCTCCACCAGCATAGTAAATTCAGAAGTTGGGATAGAGGCTTGAATCAGCTAAAGAGCGTGTTTGGATGGGGCCTCCTGACCAAACTTGCCTGAGGCTCCAAAGAGGCTGACGTGCTAAATACTGTTTTATTCAAAAGGCAAAGCTGGCTATAGAAAAAAAAAAAAAAGGCAAACTAAATGAAGTTAATGGCAGAATGTTCCATTCCCAAAGGTGAAATCTCTTCTTCAACTGCTCTGCAGGGAAAGTCTTGCTTTGCCAGAGCGAAATAAGGAGCCCACTGTGAAATGCCCTTGTGCACTCTCTTCATCGAAGGAAAAGTCAACTCTTATTTCTACGGTTCCTGGCCCACTTACCTTCCACTCGGTTCTCTGCAGCACCAGGGTGCTTGGAAGCTCAGAGTTAAGAAAAACCAAACGTTTACCTTGAGCTAATCCCCCTCACTGCAGAGAATTTCAAGGTGACCGCTACCCAAATAACTCAGGATGATAAACATCTGTAAAAATAAGAACCAGTGCCCCCCCCCCCCCAAAAAAAACTGTGACTGAATAAGCAATTTAGCATAGAAAAAGGGAGGGAGTACAGCATTTACATATATTTTGGCTAGTTTCTTTAAAGTACCACAGGACATTTACAGTGGGAATAAAAGGCTGTTTTCTGTTTCAAGAATGGGCAGTATTTATCTCTGTCTGCCCTTGAATTTTCACTGCGCTCTCTCTCTTTCTCTCTCTCTCTCTCTCTCTCTCTCTCTCTCTCTTTCTCTTCACAACTGTCCTGAGTGTGCAGATAGCCAGAGACTGCATGTGCTCAAACTGCAGTCCTTCAAAATGGCATATGGTACACATCTTGACCACTTCCATGAATGCAAAAAGCACCTTGAGGCTTCTCAAGGCTTCCCAGTCCAACTGTGATTCCATTTTTGCTCGGTCTTTGTAAACGTTCAAAACTGCTGTAAACTCTTCACTTTTCCCCAACAAACAAACCCAGTATCTCTCCACATACAGTTAGGTGCATAGAGTGACAAAGAGTGGCCATGTAGGTTTATATGTCAATTTATTAATGATATAACATGCTTTAAAAAATATTTTAGATATGACTGGACTGTTAATCTAATTTGATGAACAGCAGTGTTTGGTGATTAAAAATTAATTCAAAACTAGCTTATTTGTAATTAAATAGTAATAATACTACTACTAATAATAATAATCATCATAATAGTAATAATAATAATAATAATAACATCACTGTTTATAGTCTCAAAGGGCTTTACACGTCCACAACAAAGTCAAATCAAAATTATATAATTATAAGTTAGAGAAAATAGATAAGTCTTTAGCTTGGTTTTAAAGGTATGAAGAGAGTTTGCCTCCTTAATTTCTGTAGGTAGATCATTCCAGAGGAAGGGAGATAGGTAGCAAAGGGCTCAGTTGCCAGTGGACCTCTTTTTAACTCTTGGAACAACTAATAGTCCAGAATCTTGAGAGCGCAAGGTCTGAAGGGATTTATAGGTTGTAATTAAGTCAGATAGGTAGGCCGGCACAAGCCCATGTAGAATTCTTTATGTTAATAAGAGGACCTTAAAATCTGCCCTTGCATGAATTAGGAGCCAATGAAGGGAAGGCAGGACAGGTGTAATGTCAAACTTCCTTTCTCTGGTCAGGATTCTGGCAGCAGCATTCTGGACCAATGGAAGACTTTTGATACTATAGGCAGGCAGATCAGAGTACAGAAATCAAGGCAAGACTTGACAAATGTGTAACCAATGGTTTCTGCATCAGCCATACTTAGAAAGGGCCTATAAGTTTAGTGATATTACAGAGGTGATAAAAGGCAGTTTTAGTTGTGTTTTTGATATGAGTGGCTAGCGAGAGACTAGAGTCAAAAACTACACCAAAGTTTTTAGCTGTACAGTTTTTAGAGACAGAATAATGTCAAAAAAAATCACATCACCTTGAGTAGATAACAATGTTAAAAAAAAAAGAAAAAAAAAAAACTTTGCCCCCAAGGAAAACTGTAAAGATTTATGGCTCAAGATGCATATATTTGTGTCAAGTTTGAGACAAACTTGTTCTAGTCTGTATTATTTGAATCCTTGCTTGTCTCAGTAACCACAGGCTAATATTACTAACTCTGACGTAAGAGTCTCTGCCTGTGGTGACATGGCCCTTTAGCTGTTTCTATAGCAACTGTGACAAGCCAGGAAGTCAGTAAAAATGGGACTTCAATCTTTTTACAAGGCACATTTGGAATTTAATAGCAACAAGATGCGTCAGTCTTAATTTCATGATTTAGATAGAAGTGCAGGACAACATTTAATAATAGAACAAAAGGCAGGACTGTCCCACACAATGTTCAACATCTGAAAATGTGCTTTTAACATGATTTCTGACAGTATATCAGAATTGAAAGTACATCAATATTTCAGACAGTATATCATAAATGTGAAAATCACTTGTCATGTTCAATATTTCAGTGGTTTGGTATATTGAACATGAAAAGTGATAAAAACCATTTTTTGTGTGTGTGTGTGTGTGTTCCATGCCGCTTTCATGATTAATGTTGTTAACAGACAAATGAATAGACTGCTTAATTAATCCACTTGTATATTGTGCTACTTTTCTCTCTTAATGTTTATACAATTTTTCTGGGGGGCACTGGTAACCTGTACAACATCAGTGAATGAGACGTATTATTTATTGGGTTTAGTAGCCTCCAGATAGCATTGTATGCTATCAGTGGATATGACGATGTAAAATCAAATTTAAAAAATTAAATAAACTGCCACCCATGCAGTATGTATAACAGCTATTACTATTGCAATCACCATTTCCACAATACTATTTCTTGTAATGTTTTTTAATACATTATAAAGTTCAGACACGTCCGGTTTGTCTGAAAAGTTTCTCCTCAAAATTTTTATTTCACTCTTTTGGCTAATCAGGGGTCCTGACCCCTGGACAACAACAACTTTAAAGTGTTTTTCACCATTTTTTTTCCCTTCCTCCTCCGTGTTGAAAATATAACAGCAGTATTCAGTTGACGTAAAACAGCATTCAATTCATGCCTACCTCGTGATATTACCCTGCCATTCTACAGTAATGGGAAGCTTGTTCATTTGAACATAACTGTCTTTTTCGCTGTTGTTTTTTTGCTATTTGTTTCTTGGGGGGGGGCATTTTGCTTTTTTTGTTTGTTTTGGGGGTTTTTGTGTGTGTGTGTGTGTGTGTGTGTGTGTACACCCAGCCCCCCAACCCCTAACCCCCTTCCTTTCTTCCATGTTGCCATTGACTAACATAGGCGTTCCACTGCCAGGAGAAACCATAGGCAGCCACACAGACCAACTGGCATGCATAGACCCAGATCTAAACGCTCATTAGTTCAAGCAACACTGTCATGCTTAATTAAATACACGCGTTGAACTCTAAATATATTTTCTCACAGACTGGATTTTTTTTTTTTTTTTTATCCCCGTTCTGAGACCCATAGGAATGGATAGCTACAGGTCAAATTACTCAGATTAATCAAATCTGTCACAGGGCAATTACAATACAGAAAAAATGTAAAAGATTTACTCTCTATGTTGTGGACAATGGGAACAGGTTAGATTTTAGGTGAATTAGGCAGGGAAAGTGAACATCTTCTGAGTCAGCCATTGAGAGACTGTCATTAGTGTTTGAATGAAGCAGACATTTAATTATGGCCTTGGAAAATCACCTTGAAATTGCCCTAAACACGAATAGCTATTCATCCAACATCTCCTGTTTTAAAACTGAGTTAACGATAAAAGTGTCATTGTATCTCTCTACAGACCACACAGCTCATAATATAATTCAGTTTTATTATATGGAGCTTTTTAAAATAGATATTAATACAAAGCAACATCACTGTACTCCAGGCCTAAGTAATGTCTCAACAACTTCTCACATGCTGTCTTTCTTCTTTTGTCTTTCTACTTCACATGCTCTATTTTGTTATTAGTTTTTGTTCATTTCCTTCTTCTCTTTGGTTAATCTTTCTTTCTTTCTTTCTTTCTTTCTTCTGTAAACTAAAATGACAGTGTAGAGGGCAAACAAGTCAGAGGTAGATCAGACATTGTTCCCTGGACAACTTCCCAAGGTATTTGGTTTCATCAGTTCTGCAGTTCTGAGTTATCTATCCAAGTTCCCTCATTTACAGATTGAGCAGGCAACCTTCAGGAGATAAGTGGACATTAACAATTAGGTAGCTCATCTATTGCCTTTCATGCATCTGTAGGTAGAGGAAAACGCTGAACTTTTCAAAAATGACCACAAAAGCACTGGAGCCAATAGAACCACGGGTAAATAAAACTCAGCCATTGAGTTTTTAAGGGACTCTCAGGGTCTTTGGAAAAAAAACACAAGGATAAGCCTTGTGCCTGAAACTTTTTTTTTTTTTAAACGAAAAGTAGTCTTACTTTAGTCTTCCCTTCTTTTGACTGCTGGTGAAATGTATCATGCTGATGTGACAGCTTGCAATCAGCAGCAACAAAATAGCAAAACAATCAAAAGTAAATGAAAACAAAACAGGTGTAAGCACGCATGTTCCTTCACACATTCCTAGCTGTGGTATATGTTATGAAATATGAATTTACATCTGAAAACATTTTTTTTCCCCCTTTTTGTCTGGCTATATTACTTTGCATTTCTCCTAAAATGCAGCCATCCATCAATGTCATAAATAAAACCTTGAAAAACATGACATTAAAATAGCAGAGACAACATTCTGTTGCAACAACCAGTCAGCTCACGTGATTTATAACACCGATATTATTCTAAACATAATCTTAAGCTGCCACCAGGCTTATTTATTGATTCTTCATCTGGGTGTAAACTCGAGAGGAGAAATCAAGATAGAAAAATAGACAGGAAAGGATGTCCAGCAACAAAAAACAACTCAGAACGGTCAGTTATGGATTAAGTAACATAACGCTTTTTAGAAAAAAAACATGTTTATATCCCTTTTGCCGCTCTACCATATCAGAATAGCGTCTCTCTCTCTCTCGTGGTTGAGAGTAAACTGGATTCTATTTTGAAGCCCAAAACATTCTTTTTCAACGGGCGCAGCACGGCTAAAAATTACTCTATTCAAGACCCACTGAGGAAAAAAAAAAAAAAACCCTGTGTAGGTTCGCTGTAAAAATGGGAATGTGAAAGGCCAGCAGACAATCCGCATGTGACAAAAGCGAGCAACGGCTGGAATGGAAGTCCAACTCACCTGAGCCCTTTTGTCGGCGGGCTGCAGGTCCATACCTTTATTAACCCGCGCTGGAGCGAAGGTGACGGGCTGGTGAATTGAAGAGCAAGACATTTTGCACAGATTAGCCTTTAGCCTGCGGAATATGCACTGTGACTTTGACTACTTATTGCTTCCCACCACGCAGATCATACATCTCATACAATCGATCGAACCCCAGCGCTATAGAGCTCTAATTGCGGTGTGGCCTCGCATTTCTCAGACAGTAATAGGTTACACACAAGAATAAAGATGCAGTGTCTGGTTATTGATTAGGAGGAATCCACACCTCCAGCAAAATTAATGAGATAACGGGGCAAGGATCAATAAGAGATTCTGTTTCTCGGCGACATGTTCTCTCTCTCTCTCTCTCTCTCTCTCTCTCTCTCTCTCTCTCTCTCTCTGTCTTTTTTTTGTCCCTTCTTGTCTTTGTTATCTAAATAAAAGTTCTGTGCTGTCCCGTCTTTTTCTGTTTGTTTGTTTATTTTTTTCCTGATGCTTCCAGACCATTGAAACTTCATCAAAGGGTGTTAATTGCTTGGCCAGGTCAAATCTCACTGTGGATTACACAAACAGTGACCTTGCTCTTCCTCAATAATTGCTTGTGAAAAACACACACACACACACACAGACACACACACACACACACTGGAATAGTGCTACTGGGAAACAGGGCTGGAAATATTAACGTCACCATTAAACTCATAATGTGCCCTTAATGACACATTAAGACGTTTCAAGAGAACATAAAAGCAGGCAGTGACACAGCTAAAACTTATGCCAATATTCTCTTCTGTTCGCTCTTGATGAGGAAGCTCCATGGTAACACCAAATGACACAAGCATTGCTAGGCATTACGCAAGTCAGTCATTTCCTGGGTTATGTCCTACTGGTGTTAATGTGGTGGACAGGACACAGGAGCTTAACAAGAGGGGGAAAACACGTACCAAGATTCTCAAGGAAATTGTCATTCCGTTGGTTGCTTAGGCTTCCATTAATCTCGATGGGACTAAAAATATTTTGACCACCCTCTATGACATCATCACCATACCCTTCATTTTGCGCTCCTAGAGCATGCAGAAAGAACTCCCCCACTGTTCCCCGTGAATATAACAGTGATTTGACGCAGTGAAATCTTGTTCAAGGATGTGCTCTGACTGTTTTCTTCAGGATCACTGAAACTCAAACCATGGCCCCCCCAGCGGCCGAGACCGTCATACATAAAATTACTCACTTCCTGGGGGCCAAAGTCACGCTTGCCCTCCTAAGGATAAGATGCGGCATTGCCTTGCTCAGCGACGAAATGGTTGCTGTTACTCACAGCGTGTGATCCCCAAGTTTCACGACTTCTGTCTTTGATTAAGTGTTGCCTGCTTCCCCTTCCTGTCGGGGTCACAGTTATAGTCTAGTAGTACATAAGAAGTAAATGACTCTATGCCAACTTCTATGTCACAAACCTGTCAAGAGCATAGTTGCAGTGTTTGATGGAGGAATACACGCCATAATAGGGTTGTGTGGAAAGACTTTTAACGGTTTGACAGGAGACGGATGCGGCTTGAGAACGTCCCACGGGCTGCTGGCGCATGTGGCATCAATCATTTGCCAGTTCCAATACACCAAACATGAGCGGACCTGCATTAAAATCACAGCTATTTTAACGGGAGACAGGGTAGGTCAAATGTTTCTCCATAAATGCCACGGAGTCTTTGGATCGATCGAAAAAGAACGGTCGGAGGAGGAGGTAAAAGAAGGGGGTCTCACAACGATCAACGGCAAGATGTCAAACCCCCCCACAGCCCCCACGCCCCCCCCCCACTCCAGCCCACCCCCCCGTAACATCGTTTACTCCTGGCATTAAGATTCTGCCCGCTTCGATTGGACCGCTGCTAACGCCCCCACAGGGATGGGAGTTTGACATGTGTGTATTTCTTAGGCACTTGAAATGTGTTGCGTAGGGAAAGGAAAGAGAGCCTGTCCTTTAATTAAAGACATACATGTTAAAAATGGCTCACCGAGGGGAGGAAAGCTTTGCGGTGCGTGACTAAAACAGCCTGGTCTCAATCAGATCCGCTGCTACCCCTCATGCTCTCCCGGTGATTAATGTAGCTGCCCTATCAGACGAGCCCCCTTATCTGTGGAGGATGCTCATTTTAGATAGCGCGGAGGGGTTAGATGCCGGCTATTTAAACCAGTGAAGTGGGACCAATGGCAAGGTCCTCGATATAGGCTTTGCATCTTAATGACATTACTGTCAATCGCAGAGCAGGAGTGTGATGGATCCCCCATCCTGTCCGTCCAGTCATCCACCCATCCATCCACCCATCCATCCATCCATCCATCCATCCATCCATCTCTCCATCCATCCATTCATCTATGAAAAGAGAGCAGGTCATCATTATAGGATCAACGATGCTATTCTCGTTATGATGTGCGTGCTGAAAATTTATATGAAACGGTTCTATTTATCTATTTATTTATTTATTTATTTTTCAATGTCATCAAGTATGTACAATCACACATCGCTCAGTCAAAAATGAAATTTTCTTTTGAAAAACCAGAGCCTCAAAATATGTTGTGTGCAACCTAAGAAAGCGAAATAGAGTGAACATTTTAGTCTGTTAACAAGTTCTCTTTACAGCTCCGTTCAGCTTTTACAGGAGAGGGATTTTAAAGGTATTCTGTAAATTAGATATCATTGCACTGTTATCTACCAAGTCCTCTACACTGTGAGACACCCATCACCTTATCTGTCACCACACTCCTCTTATCGCTCCGTGCTTCTGGATCAATATCATTACGGCACTTGCATGCTTAGGTAGGATTACAAGATACTGAATCTGTTAAACTGTCAAACAGGTTTAAACCAGAAATAAAAACGATGTATGAAAGTCATGCGCACGTGCCCATTGCCAAACATCATGTGAAATGATAAACATCTAATACTTTCAAAAAGAAAATACAATTAGTAATGTAGTGCTTTGAGAGACTGTGAATAAAACTGAACTGCCTAAAGGTGAACCAGGCACCAGGATATAAGAAATAACAAGGGACATTCAAAGGTTTATGAAGTTAAAAAAAAAAAAAAAAAAAAGTCGCCTATAGCACCGCGACCAATTTATTTCCAATCTTATCCTCAGACTTCAAACAGATCAAACCAGGTGCAAAAAGGTGCTTGAAGACCATTCATTGTGGAATTCTGTACATACAGGATGAAGTACATGGAGTATAACACAATACTGTATGTTGCCATGGATACTAGAAAATTATACATAAAACATGGCTAAACTCTGAAGATGTAGATTCACCATAATTTACTGCAAACCCCTTGGCTCTGAGCAAGATGAAGTGAAAACAGCAAAACAAAATTAATACTTAATAAACATGACATATATTGTCATTTTTTTCTTGGCTCTCCACTATAATGGGCAATAAAAGTGCAAATTTTTACACATACGCACAAACACAACTTTATGTGATCCTGTTAGAGGAAGTCAGCTTTGGTGATTTAGCCCTAACAACACCCTCAGTTTACTGGACTGTTTCATGTTGCATTCCAAGAAAGTGGAGCGTGGTTTAGCCAACTAGTGGAGTGTATCTCATTCCTCACATCACAGACTGATGAAGTATCATTTCTTCTCCTTTTTCAGTGAGACTGAAAGCCCAAAATGAAGCCTTTACTGGCACCAGGGACTGATTTCACTGGTCTCTCTCTCTCTCTCTCTCTCTCTCTCACTCTCTCTCTCATTGGTTCCCCTTGAGAGCATTGTGTGGCTTATTAGCATCCGCGCTGTTTCATACCCTCTCTTCCTACAGTGGACTGATTGCTTTCACACCCAAAGCGTCCTGCTTTTCTTTAATTAACATTTTTCAAACAACAATACCATGCCTCCCCCAGCCCCCCAATAAAAAAACACACACACATACACCATCCCCCATTTTGTCTGCCAAGTCCAAACTCGCCAAAATTAATAATGAATAGCTTCTCTCTCGCCTCCTTTAGAGAGCAGTAATGATCTTCACACGTGTAGGTAGGCATGGGACACATGGTACCCTGTATTCTGTCTCTCTGTCCCTGGAACCATAAGCTTATTGTGGTTGGATTTAATTATCTAACAATGTTTTGTGTTTTTAAAATGTACATTTTTTTTTAACTGAGATTAAACACGCTTCTTGAAATTAAGAATTGCTAATGGACACCACTTGGTGCTGACCCCAAAAATTAGCGATCTCTATTGGTTTCTCTTTATTTCCTGGTTTTTTTTTTTGTTTTTTGTTTTTTGTTTTTTAAATGTCAACAAAAGATGATAGAAGACCAAGAATAAAAGAAAATGTCATCTGAAATGTTAGTCTGATTTCTGTGACAATAGCCTGAATGGGTACTAATAGTCTCTTGCCAAAGGGTTTTCTTGGTAAGTAGCTTGACTGAGAGTATGGTGTTTTGCTGACTGAAAAATAGTTCATCTGTTATGTGGATCAGAGACATTTGAGACGATCAGCATCCCAATAGCAGCATCTTAATTGCATAGCTACCCAATATATGGCATGTTTGTCATATATTGACAAACATGCCATGTGAGCTAGAATTCAATTCAAGTTAAATTAAAAAATAAAAAAAAAACCTGCCATATGATTTCCAGAGACTTCTGGAACCCACAGTAGTTATTCAGTGTTGGAGCCACAAATAAATAGAGGAGTAGAATTAGAAGATGGACAGAAGATGCACTGTGTATGTGTGTGTGTGTGTGTCTGTGTTCCAACTAATGTCAGTCCTCTCCCGTTACTTATGTCTCTTCCTTGGTTTGGAGTGTTACACGATGTATCTTTCATCTGGGTTTCATTGTTCAAATCCCAGCTGTGTGTGTGTGTCTGTGTTTCTGTGTGTCTGTCCTCTCACGTTAGTTATGTCTCTTCCTTGGTTTGGAGTGTTACACGGTGTATCTTTCATCTGGATTTCATTGTTCAAATCCCAGCTGTACCACTCTTGCCAGCAGCGGCCGTGAGCTGTCGTCCCTTGGGTGAGTACGTGTCTGACATAGACCCTCTCCTTCTCAGTGACAGTCAGGTAACCAGGTAGTTGCCAGTAGCCTTTCATGAATACCGCTCTCCTCCATGTCTGTTGGTGTTGTTACACAGCTCATAAAAATGAAATGACATGTTCCTTCGACAGCAGATGAGTCAGAAAGCTAGTCAAGTGAATACTAGGCTCATGCCCACCTCCACTGAGACCGCTTCTGTGTGACACTGGGACACATGTTAATATGTCAATTTTGGTATGTGTGCATAAAATATTAAAAGATTTTAAAATTCTTATATTTAAGGGGTTTTTTTTCACTGAAATGGTTTACAGTGTGCAAGAACGATACAGTTAATGTCCTGCCGTGTAACGCACGTGGATGATCGAGGACATGAGAACCAGAGAGATCCCCGACGTTAGCAACAGACGCGTCCATAGAACCCTGCTCGCCATAGCATGTTAAACACGCTCAGACCTGATTAGTTCTTGATTGAGTCAGAACACCGAGACCACCTTAATCCACAGACAAAGGGAGAGAGGGAATATCTCAGCCTCAGACCCGACTCAAGTTAGGCAACGGAGATTTAATTACCCGAAGACTCATTAAAATGAAAGACAATGCCTTCATTAATTATTCAGGCTGATCATCTTATTTAGACTCTCGTCAAGCATGAGAGCCCTTATGTGGATGATGATGTGGAGCACTGTTATTTGGCGCGTTTTGGTGTCGCGAAGCCGTTGAACTGAATTGATGTCAGGTAGTATTAAGTGACTATGGTGATCATTTGGCTCTAAGTTGCACTGTAGCTGTGCGATGGGGGAATGGGAGTTAGCAGTAGCAGTAGTAGTAATATTATCATTATTATTGTTCGTGGTGTTCTAGGCATGGTTTGCTTTGTTGTGCACACGTTTCTCTCACTGAATTTGTCATGTGTTTATTTGGTACTGTTTTACAGGCGCTATGTCAAATCCAACACATATTCACGGTACAACTGTGAAAAGCCTGTTTTAGAAATGTCCAGCATTTAGTGACCGCAGTGAGACTCTTGAATATTATAATATATGTCGATTTCATGGTGAACACAATCAGTATACTCTGGTCATTTCACTGGAATGTATAAATGAGAAGAAATGCCTGTGATATCGTAAGGTAGTTGTGGACTGTTGATGAGAGTGAACGTGAGCTGTAATTAGGTCAGTCTTTGCTAATTTACCTCACAGTTTTATCGGCATTAAAATGGTGCTCGGTTTAAGGTAATCACCTGGGTTCTATTACAGATATAACTGTGCTGTATAATTCAAGTAAAGGTGCACATAGAGTGGGAACAAGTTATAATGTAACATAAGTTAAAACATGAAACAAGATGAGATCATTACAGTAGTGTATACCAACGTGTCAGTCACTGATTTTAGTCCTGATTTTCTTTACCTCTCTCTCTCTCTCTCTGTCTGTGTGTGTGCGTGTGTTTTTGTGAGTGTGTGTATTCTTTTAATGCTTTTAATGTTGGTAATACAGCGTATGCTTGAATTTAGAACCAACGCATTATAAAGCTTTGAATGACAAAATACTGTCTTCTGTGCAGTGAATGCAGACAAGTACTTATCAACTTGTGCAATGTTGACTCAAATAGACCTTGCCCATTTATGCCCATTCTAGCTCTGTTTCTGAGAGGTTTTTGTTTGTTTGTTTGTTTGTTTGTTTGTTTATTTGTTCGCTAAATAGATTAAGTCTGCTGACAGGTTCCAAAATACAAGAGAGAAATATGCACCTTTAGTCACCAAATGCTAGGCTCTCATTTGTGACTTGCTCAGATGCTGAAAAAAGAAAAAAAAAAAGACTGTTTATCCATATAAAAATAAGGAAAGAATTTTCTTCATGGCAATATATATGTCCGTGTTTAATATCTTCATTAAATCCGACCTCATAAGTCAAGTCATTGCCCAAAGCAAAGAAATCAGTATCAAAGACTTACATGGACTGACTACTCAGAGAACTCATACGTGCTAATCAATGTCATTAAAAATGTATCACTCAGATACTTTGTTGATATTGAGGTTTAAACATGATTCTGAAGAATGTTTTGTTTGTGCTAATGAAATGTTGGTCTGCTATGACTGTTCAATGTAAGTTTGTTTGTTGCTCAGATCTATAAACATGTCTGTAGTTCTGTGTATTTAATTATCAGTGACATTGATATTCTAGCATTCTTGCATATTTCAAATCAAACATACATATCTGAACAGATGTCTTAGCAGGAAGTTGTCTTGTTGTACTCTTTTTGGTTTGATTGGGGATAGGCTAGTTATTTCATTTACTTTGAAGATCCATGATTCGGTTTAGCTTTTTTTTTTTTTTTTGTCTACTGAAGGGGAAGACAGCCAGAGTGGACTCTAGAGACCACAAAAGCCCAGATCTGAGTCCAGAGACAAATCTGTCCGGATGAAACTGTTGGCTCGCAAGCTGTGCACCAAACCTGCCAAAATGTTCGTTGAGTTTTTGAGGGAAGTGAACAGAGGTTTGCTAAAGGTCATAGTTCTTTTTTTTTTTTTTGGAACATTCACCACAGGTATGCTCCATGTGAGCCAAAATCAATTAAACTCCCATTAAACTGCTACTACAGTACAATCAAGTCTTGGCGCTTTGCCATTCCCCAAAACTAGTGCCAGAGTGATGTTCTGCCTCAGAAAACATTCACTGACCAAGATTTAGAGAATTTTTTTTATATTTTTTTAAAACTGTTTAGTTGGGGCAAGGACGTTTACCTCAGGGACAGACACTCTAGTGGATCGTTTGAATCTCGGCCTATGTAAGTACAATTTTCTCCATGCATTTCCAGCTATTTTTTCTGTTCAAAATATATTAGGCAAATAGCTGAACTACTAGTAGTTCAATGAATAATTCCCAGAGGAAAGGAGAACAGTCTTGTAGCGTCACATAAACTTATAGAGAGGACCAAAAATCCTTTTTCTTCAGCCGTCAGTTGATGTGAGATGTTACAGATATGTTATGGCAGACACCTGAATAAATGTGATTTATGGTTTGCTGTTTCTTCCACTGTCACCTTTTTAAAGATGACATATTAAATGTCGTCTGTGAACGCTCTGGAAGTGGTCCACTACTGTCATTTTTGACAAGCATTTTGGCTAATGATTTATGATGGCTGGCCACAGAGTTGAAACAAATTTAATTTAGTTCATTCTACATCTGCCTCTAAGATCTATCCTCAGTCCTGCAACATTCATTTTATGTTCGCCATGAATTTAGAACAGTAATGATCATGATTGCAATGTAAATGTTTAGTGTTTCTTTGTGTAAATGTGCTTGTTTTATGATATGCAAATCAGTCCGCTTAAAGAAGAACACAACGCTAACTGCTCTGGGCTCTCTTTAAGCTTGCCTTTCCTTTATTTGATTTTACAGTAGCGATTAAGATTTGGTGTTGTTCTGTTTTGTTCTTTTTCATTGTCACATTCATCTTGAATGAATAATATGAAGCCATTGCTTTTCTTTAATGTACAAAGCAAAAACGCTAATTAAAGTTTGACAGGAGTTGCACTTCATAGTGTCGTCTTGATTTCAAAAGACTCTCTCCAGTGTAATTCTTTTTTTTTTTTTTTTTTTCTGTTGAATGTCTGTCTTGAGAGATTAGTTGCCTGTTCTAAGATCATTTTTATTTTCAGAGACCAAATCAAAGTGGACATAATGTTTTTGGGTAATGAGTACAAAACATTACAGACTTCTGCTGAAGTAACTAATTCTCATACTACATTATACTTTTGTCCTGACAACAAGGTTCCTCTGGCATGTAATCATCCACACATCCAACGGGCTGAAGTGTAAAGTGGGTGAAACATACTTTATCAGCCTGATTTAGAAATGTTCAAACTCACTATCATCTGCTGTAAACTCGTCAGTATTTGTAGTAAGTTTATTTTTTGAGAAGGAGGTGAGAATCCCTTCATCTTGAACCGCAATTAGGTAAAGATTGAACTTGTGCTCCTATTTTTCCTCACAGAAAATTTCCAGAGGGATTATAGTAACTTAATAAACATCTTGAATATTTATGATGTTTTGACATCACTTCCAGAATGGCCTGGATCTTGCATTGGCCCAGACCAAAATTGCCAGTCGATTTTTATTAACACCAGATCGTAGAGGGTTTTTAGGAGGTGGGTGGGGTGTAGGGGTGGGGTGAATTTGGGGGTTAGCCAGAATTATATTTATATTTATTGATACTTAAGAACCTTAACTGGATAACAGTTGTCTGCTGCATAGGACAAAATGAGGCTGAGTCATCTGAATCATCTCCTGTAAAAAAACCTTCAAAAAGAAAAAAGAAAAAAAAAGTAAAAGACACAAAGAGAAAAACTCATTTATGACTGGAGAAGAGTCAGAGATGACCTTTGGTGAAGTGTGAGATTGTGAGCAGAATTTCATAAGGAAGGAAGAGATCAAGCTCAAACATAGAGTCCTTGTTCAAAAAGTCTAATTTCAGACCAGCAGCTCATTTGAGGCCATCTGGAATGCATAGGACTGTTGATGGTTTTGCTTTAGCTGATATTTTTTTTTCCCTCTCCTCAAGTCTACGCTTTTCATATTCAAAAAGCCAATCGTGACTATGCAATGATAGTCTTTTGCCTTCCTCTGGGGAGAAAAACTTGAGGGCTCATTCACGCAGAACACGCCAATGCCGTGGTTAAACTGGCTTCCAAAGTCAGTACAGTTATTTTTTATTCATGTTTCAATAATTAATATAAAATCTAACAGGGGTTTTCCCAGTTTGCTCTGAGTTTACAGGTTGGTTTTTGGAGCCACTGGAGAGACTATGACATTTGCTTTGGAATCATTACCATCTGTGGCAGGGAAATATGTTTACCACTGCAGGTATAGAAGCAATGCATCACAGATGTTGAAGGACTCGAATTGTAAGTGCGTATTCCGCTTGCACTGATCGTTTGAATTTTGATCCAAGTACGATTTGCGTTCAAAAAAAATACAAGCATTGATCTTGCAAAACCTGATTATTGTTGAAATATTGTTCAATGTTTTGTTTATGATTTTCACAATGAATATATTGTCAAGGACAACATCAAAGACACCAGTAACGTGAAATCAGACATTACATAAAGAAGTGTTCGGGGCCTTCTGCTGATGAATGTATTGTCATTCACTTTCCCTCCTCAGTTTGCGTAAGGCCCTGAGCTTGTCAATGCACCGCTAATGTGCTTAATAGGAATTCTGCTCTGCTTGGTACAAGGCGGAGCTCTTGTTGAAGAGCATGCCTGACTCTATTGAAAAGGAATTGGCAATCACATCAGATGCTGTTGCACTGAGTGCATAAAATAAGCCTGATTAAGGCCTTTCTGGCTCAACCGCCTTCACATTCACAACACCTCTAATACCCTTGCACAATTATCCAATGCCCATAAAACACACACACACGCACGCACACACACACAAAAACGAGTATAACAATGCCTATGGGACTTCTCTATGAGTAGAAGATGTTTAGAGCACAGACACATCGAGATTCTGTGCCACACAACATGAGGTCCGAGGTCACCTGAAGAATGCAATAACAATATTCTTTTCGAAAATATCATGATACGCCTACGACAAGCTTGATTTCAGGATACCGAGCTGTTGGTCTGAAACAGCAGTACTTTGTTGAAGGTATTCAGAGGTTATTGAATTGGTCCAGTCTCACCCTGTCTCTCTCCAATCCTTCACCCTCTCCCTTTTGGCAAGGCTAAATTGGTCAAACATGGCGGGGGTATTGATTTCAGAGTGTAGTATCAAAGAATTCGACTCTGCTTTGTGTGTGAGGAATACAGAGGGATGATATGAATTGTGTTTTGCCATCCCTCCAGATCCTTTTTAAACATCTCTATTGATCGTCGGAAGGAATTCAGTACTGAGGGAAGCTTCAGCGGGCAGCTGAGAGCTGGACCGTAGAACAAAACGGTTTCTTTCAGACACGGAAAATAGAGAGAGCTTCACTGCTGTGAGGGACAATGCGCTTGGGTCTAGGTCTCGGCACAGCAAGGGCACATAAAGCAGGAACATTCGAAAAGGCTTCTGCGATCCATGAGACTACCAAAACTGAACACCAAACAAAAGTTCAGCCTTATCTAATCATCAAACACAAAACATGGGTAAGAATCAATGACATATATATATATAGAGAGAGAGAGTATCTAAAGAAAAGTGTACAGACCGTCCTCAACATACAACAGGGTCTCAGTCCTATAACTCCACCATAAGTCCGTTTCATATATCCTCTTATATTTTATGAGTCATAAGGATATATAAACATTAACATGCACCAGTGCTATGTTGTATAATAGGCCTTCGTCATTTTGTTTTTACTAATTTCAAACATTGTTAAAATAACAGAATGATTAGAATGATAGAAATACATTTTAGTAATTATAAAACAAAATACAACACAGGTCATTATTAATGCATACTTTAGGTAATAATGAGGCCCAAACAATAACAAATATGGTTGGTCCACAGCAGCGCAGCAAACCAACATTATCAATGATATCATATAGCAGATGGAGCAGTCGTCTTTACGACATTATGACCAAATGTTATTACTCAGAATTAATGAAATAAGGTTAATGGGTTGGCCATTGGTTGTAAGGTGCAGTATTATTTGTTATTTATGTAAAGTTCATGCATTAGTTTGTGGAGTGCTATTATGTACCAGTAAAACTGGTCACTGTCAGTTCGTTCTGAATGTCTAAATGATTACCTCAGTGTAAGTCCTCTTTATAGCTGTTAGCTGGTGTCATGAGGTGAAGTGACAAAGCCCTAAAATGATATGAACAGCTTTAAGATTTTTTTCCCATGTATTATTGATTGAAAAGTGTCAAACTGTTGAATGTTAAATGAGCTTGTTTGGTTAATTGACCTGAACATTGTGGTCGATATCACATGATTAGTAATTATGCTGAACACATCACAAAGACAGAGCGCAGTCATATCTCAAATACATTCGCACAGTAATACAGTTAAAAAAAAAAAATGGTACAATTTGCAAAATCTGGTGTTATCACAAAGTTCTTCATTTGAATATGTGTTGACTACTCAAACACATCTCTACTCTAGTGAGGAAAAATAACCCTTTGGATTTTTCTGGATTTTTTTTTTAACACATACATTGAGCCAGGCATCTCAAATAACTTATGTCACCCCAGTAAATATATGCTATCTTATGTTTAAGTGTTACCTTGTGTGCATTCACGAGGCTTCTTTGCAAATTCAGGAGTTTCTCATGGACTCAAAGCTCTAACACAAATTATGGACACTAGGACAAGTTGGTTGAAAGGGACTGGCAAACGTTTGGATAAAGAAAATTTTTGAACATTTCTTTGAACACATAGAACTTGGAATTTCTTAGGAAAGTACCAAGTCCCTTCTTAGATCAATCCATCCCTTCACGCTGTGACACAAAATAGCTCAGAGAAGCTCAGAATAAGCACCAACCTAATATTTCTGACAAGGCTTAAAGATTGCTCTTTGAAGAACTTGATGACCTGTCAATCACTGCCTAGTTTCCTGTGGCTTACCTATAACAATAGCCTCACAGTTTTGCTTGCCTCCAAGTGGTGTTTCCCCCAACCACCGACCTTTCGGAAGAGACCTGACAAATCCCATGCCTGCATGTTTGTTTGTTTGTTTGTTTGTTGGTTTGTTTGTTGTTTTTTTAAGGGCTCCCTTATGTTTAAATAAGTTTTGTTTGGTTTGGGAGGCTGACTTAAATGTGCAGACACAATATATAGGTAAATATTCAAAGGGATGTGGACTTTCAGGGGGCGGTGTATATCAAAGGTGTTCGCACATAATATATTTGAATTGAAATCCGTCATAAGAAATTAATCTTGCACCAAACATAAAAAGAAAACAATATTTTTTTTTTTTTGTCCTCAAACGCTTGACTTTGGAACACACGCACACACAAAAAAAATCATTTTCTGAGTAAAGCCCCCTAAAATATAGTTTCACTGTTTGCATATGGTTCTTTATTTACCTAAAAAGATTGTGCCTAGACTGAATTTAGCACTCTGAAAGAACTTATTATTCAGCACTACGGTTTGGTAAAATAGTTCTGTGGTAACAGGCTGGACTCTGTCTTATGAAATATATTTAAATATTAGAAAGCATTTCTAATTAGTAATAGTTTTTTATATCTTCAAATATCACTTTCGCGTAAAATGCATTTCAAGTAACTAGATTAGTATCACATCACACATACCTATGTTAGCACACACTACAATTGTTAATAGACATGACCATGCAATAAACAACTAATAAGTGGAATCACAGCAAACACAATAACCATCCATGGAATACACAGCTGGCTTTTTGCCCACTTGAACACATTCCTACGTGAGCAAACTAGGCCCCTTAGCCATCTCAAGACCCAGAATCTTCAGGATTTTTTCAAAATTACAAATATATTTTGTGGTCTCGACATCTCGACTTTCCATAAGTCTTATGATGTCATTCCCCATTGCCCGTTTTTTTTAATGATGCTGTAAAATGTAAGAGTGGAAAAGTGTGTGTTACTAATTAATGGAAGTGCAAGACCATCATTTCTGAGTTTCCAGGCTATTACTTTCATGCATTTGTAATTACAGATTCTTGCAGATTAATACAGCATAAATTTCTCCCTTCAACCCCTCTTTGGAATAAATCCTTTAAAAGGCATCTAAAATCAGAAGACATCTGTTAACTTCAAAACTATTACAACCAACGTTTTCAACTTCTGCTCCTTTTTTTATGTTGGAAAGAGTTCTTGATTTTTTTTTTCTTCAGATAGAGATTATCCTTCAGAATTTTTCAAATAAGCTGTTTGCGATTGTAAAGTGGCACTTCAGAGAGGCGAAAACACAAAGGTGGAACGTGAAAGCTGTGAGATGGACGAAAACGAAACCTTAACGCATTGCATATCAGGAGCACGGGACAACATGAATCGAGACAGCTGTATCGACCCGAAGATCAGGTGGTTACGGCTCCTTCAAAAGACTTTTTTTTTTTTTTTTTAACACAGTAAAAGGAATTTTCATGTGTTATCTTTCAAAGGAAGAAACCATTCACCTTTGAACCACTGCATGTGACCGGAGAGAATATATTTTCTTTGGCTGAGGGTGTTTTAGGGGCAAAGGCAAAGAAGGGTGGTGACTAATTGCCTCCCATGATGGAATGCACAGTGATGCGTGATCTTGTACTTGAGTGACAAGTGCTTATTTTTGGGATTGGTGCTCTCTTGTTCCATTTATTCTTTTACCTGGTACCTCTGACATTTCTCAGCATTTGTATTCAGGACAGGAAACATAAACTGTAACTGTCTGCCAACCTCAAGCACCTGCTTTTTACTTTAGCCACCCTAGAGTAGTGTCTTCCGTCACGTTAGTAATGTTAGCCCGACTTGTCCTCCCCTCAGCTGGCTTGGAAAGGTAATAATGACAGGAGAGTTGGAGAGATTGGGCCATTTTCCAAACTTCCCACTTGTCTCTTCTGCACTTTGCATTGTACAGCTACAGTTATGAATAAGAGTGTCAACGGGAACACTGCTTTCAAAGCATTTAGAGAATGTCTTACCATTAGCTAAGGAGGTCACACTCTGGGTATGCCTGAGAGAGAGAGTGTGTGTGTCTGAGAGAGAGAGAGTGTGTGTGTCTGAGAGAGAGAGAGAGAGAGAGAGAATCTGAAAGAAACAGAGAGAGAGGGAGAGAGAGAGAGTCTGTAAGAAACACAGAGAGAGAGAGAGAGAGACAGAGCGAGAGAGAGCAGAGTTGCATGGTCCTAAAAACTACCATCATCATTTGTTCATCATCTGTCTGCTCTCTGCCATGTGCATGGTACAACAATTACTCTGAGCAAGTCTGCATGAGAGTAGACAACTTTCAAGACATTTATAGTTCCTTGCCAAACTTTGTGCTTTGTGTGTGTGTGTGTGTGTGATTGTGTGTGTGTGTGTGTGTGTGTGTGTGTGTGTGTGCACGTGTGTGCTGTGCTGTGCAGAGATGCCAGGAATGGAAAAACACTGCTATCTACTAAGTAGACATAAGAGGCTGTCCAGTTCTCTGACAGGGCCTCCCACACACACCTTCAATGTAATGTCTGAAATCTTTCAAAGCAAACACAATGTGGCAACCACCAAGTCCCACTCAGACGTTCTGCATTCAGAAGACAGTAAGCTCTTGTGTTAATCAGGGTTTTTTTTTGATAATCATATCTACATTAGAGCAAGTTCTGGAAATAACTCTAACGTCCTTTCCTTATATAGGAAATTTGTTTTCTGTTGATCCCTCAAAACACGGGCACATTTACTGAACGGACAATTTTAGCCAAAAGAACAGAATTAGTCATTGTGCAGTACCACAGATGTAGCTGTGGGTTTAAGTGCCTTGTACAACAGCATGTCTGTAGGAAACACTGCTCATCATTTCATTAACCAAAAGCTTTCTCGTTTGAAAGCATGTATATGCACCAAGAAGGGATTAACAAATTTTGTTTGTATTTGGAGAGATTATCATTGTTTATATGTACATTTGATGATGCATGTTTGGAATGGTGTACATGGATGTGAATTTGTGCGTGTGTGTGTGTGAATGAGTGTGAGTGTGTGTGTGTGTGCGTGTGTGTGTGTGTGTGCGTGTGTGTGTATTTCGAGGTTAACTTCACTGGGGCTTTGTGGGGCTTATAGGTCCTGACTTATTCGGGTTAGTGGAGAAAAAACAGAAGAGGGGAGCAGCAGTGGATGAACGGATGAGATCAAAGTTCTTGCTGGGGTTCAGACAGGGAAATATGAAGCATTAGTTATGGGAACTCAGGATTTATGTCTGTCATCATAATCCCCTTCTTCTCTTTGTTCTTGGGTAGTTAAGAGGGGGGGGGGCCAGGTTTAAGTCAAATCCTGCTCCTCCCATACACTCACACGACAGCAGTGTGAGGGCTAGAGGATATCAGGTATTTAGCACTTTACTGTGAAGTTACATATCTACAACTTTATCCTCAGTAAATATAAACATGGAAATGTTGCAGTTTTGGTTTAGGCTCTATTGCTGTCTTACCCACCAGATAACTCAGTGTTTTAAATTGTGTGTTGGTGTTATCAATAATCTTTGGTCCAGTTACTTAAGGATTTAGAGTGTGTGTGTGTGTGTGTGTGCGTGTGTGCAGTTGCATGTGTGTTGAGGACTGGGGGGGTTTTGTTTTCTACTTCCTACTGTCATAGAAAATACTGTCCCTTACTGACAATACTCCTCTGTATCTTAAGCTCTCTAATTGCTATAGACGAAATGACCCTCTACCATTTCACTTTGTAAAGGTTATTGTCACAAACAGCTTTGTACAAAAGTTGAAAGCTCTGATTTCTTCTTTGTGTCAGGCGCTATGAGGGTGATGGATCAAACTTTGGTGTCTTTGTTTCTGAACCAAATCAAAACCTTTTTTTTTTTCCTTCCTTTTTTTTTTCCTCAGAGGGTATGAAAAGCACAGCAGTGTCTTAAGCTCAACCTCAGCCAGCTTGTTGAAGGACTGCCTAGAAAAAAAAAAAAAAAAAGGAAAAAAAAGAAAAGAAAAGAAAAGAAAGTAAAGGAGAAAAAAATTGAACGCCTCCATCCAGTAACGGTATGCAGAGTTTGGGGGGGGGGGGGGGGTGTTTCCCTTTCAAGATCAAATGCGCCCTAAGCCTTACCATCCAGTCGCCCAACAGGAGAAAATGAAAAGGATGCATCATAGAAGCATTCCTCCAGATTTAAGAACAGAAATGTTCTTTTAAAATTTCAAATATATTACTCCAAGCTGTCATGAGCATTAAATAATACAAAAAACCCTTCCCCTTCCCCTCACTCTCTCTCTCTCTCTCTCAAAAAAAAAAATAAAACAACCATGAGGGAGGCATTATTCATGTCAGTTCACCACAAATGGGCTGGAGGCAGAGCCCAACTTTAACAGCTCTGTGGGTAAGAAAAAATCATTTTTTTGAAGTATACGACGCCTACCTGACTAAATGATGGCGTTAGGATTATTGGCGGCCTTCGGTTCAGTGAAGCGGAAAATGGGAACGCGCTTCCCGAAACCTCGCCGGTTTACTCCAGTAAGAACCGGAGGGTCCCAGGAGAAGCAGCGTGGAGCAACCTCAGCAAAACACCCCAAGCGGCATAATCAGACTGCATGGCTAATTGTAACTAATTGGAATTCATCTGAACAATAAATGTGTTTTAAGACTACATCAAATTCATACCAGCGATGATGGGGCTTCACTCCAAAACCTATGGGAACAGTGGATTCACGTTAGATGAGGCATGGCTCCACAGACAGCGCATTGTTCCAGAAATCAAAGTCAATCTCGCGGATTCTTTTTTCTTTTCTTTTCGTTTCTTTTCTTCTCCTTTCTTTTCTTTTCCTTTCTTTTTTCTTCTCTTTCCTTTCCTTCCTTCCTTCCTTTCTTTCTCTCTTTCTTTCTTCCTTTCTTTCTAACTTGGTAAAACAAAGGCCAACTGGTACTTGTCACTTGAGTATCAAGGATGCCTATAATTCTGAGGGAGATTTATGCAAAAAAGTGTAACAAACAAAAACATCCCCCACCCTTACCCCAGCCTGCTTGTGCAACAAAAAATGCAAATACTAGCAAAATCTTTCTTGATTGCTTTGAGCCACTGAGAGTGGTGAAATCAATAAATCATTTAATTTGTTTCTTAAAAGGGAAAACATTATTATTGTTTTTGTGTGGGTGTGTTGTACATGTTAAAACATTCTCCTTAAGTTAATTGCATTGTAAAGCACACACACCACTAATAACATTCCTGTTAAAAATGGCACTTTGGGTTTCCACTGGAAATTGGTCCTTGAGTGTGTTTAGCCGGTTCTAAATTATTTACTGGCTAAGTATGTCTCTAAAGACTCTATATATATATAGGCCTACTGTTAGAGGACAGCATTGGTAAGGTATATGTTGCCAGAGTAAATGAGTAATTATAACTGGTGATTTGGATAGGATAATGGTTCCTTTTAAGCACACCTGGAGTCTGGAAACACAAACATGGGTGGGGAATGCCACGATTAAATACTGTGAGGGTGGAGGCTTTTCCTATGACGTCATAGTAGAACTCCACCCTCCTGTTCACATTTGTATTCGTAATGGTTCATGATTCAGCTCAAACCATTTGTGAAAGGATAGGAGAGAGATGCATAATGGGCATAAATAGCACGTTGGAGAGAGATCTGGAGCAGATAAAGAATGCCATTCATGCTTGGGCACCAATGCCAACTGGCATATTTGGCATTAATAGAGCTACATGACGTGATCCTTTTTTAAAAAAGTATGCCTTATTTGAAATTACGAACTAGGTGGGTACCCAAGACTATTACATGGATGAACAGACATGAACCAATAAGAAGAATTACTTTTACGGAGTGTTTAATTCTTTAAATACAAAATCAACAATGCCTGAGGTGTGTGCGTGTGGCAGTTCCAGTATTAAGAATATAGTGGCTGTCAAGATGTGACTGCATCCTGTTACTGAGGAAACAAAAGATTAAGCAGAAAACGAGGAGTGCCCCTTGGATTTATGCCTATAACTGTGTTCTTTCAACCTATTATAGCAGCAGACCTGTTTACTATCTAAAACTTAACCAGTTTGGTTGTCTCATGGACTAACCTGTATACAATGGAATACTGCACCCTTAGTGAATTCGGCCCTTGTCCGTAAAATACATTCCCTGCATCCATAAGGATTTCTGAAAACCTT